>NC_084801.1:139057751-139358674 GCF_963169125.1 Humulus lupulus | reverse complement strand
CATAGCCTAAACTACATCAAAACAGCCACAAATTGTATCATTCATCAAAAATTCATACATAAACCCAAGAGTGCATTCCAAAAGGAGTTTCGACACATATATGGTTCTAACAAGCTTTTATATAAATTTTTAAAGCTTAAAAAGATTACAAATGAAGATGAGGAAGAAGAACTTCCCCAAATATCTTGAAGAGGTGTTGATTTCTTGAAGGATCCTTAGATGTGCTTGAAGAAATTGGAGCCCTTTTTGGAGTTCTTTGGAGGTTTCGGCCAAGGGGAGAGTAATGGGTGTTTATGAGCCTTTTTGCTTATGAATTGTAAGCACCTATGGGTCTATTTAAAGGGAAGAGAGTGAAAATTTTCACTTACCCTTAAAACTCTTAAAATTCTTTTGCTATTTTCTCCCCCACGATTGGGGACAGATAACTACCATGATCATGGTCTAGAGAGTTCAGTAGTGGTTTGTTTGAAAAGGTGGGAGAATGTGGAGAGTCAGTTTTTTTTTTATGACCTAAACAGCTAAGAAAAAGTTTATTATGTGAGTAAATCATATAATAAACTTGGGGGGCAAATGTAATCCCCAAAATTTGAATATGATGACGTGGCAATAAAAGTGACAAGTGGCAGTGAATGGCAGGGAAAAGGTTTGAGATTAATCTTCGAAGTTGTGATACATGAAAATTATTTATCTGGTTTGGAAGTGATTTGACCGACCCAGTAGAATTTATGTCCGGCCGATAAAGATTTTTGACTGACCAGTAAAATGTTCTGGCCGACCAGTGGAGTATTTTGGCCGACTAGTCAAATGTTTTGCCTAACCAGAAGAGTGTTTTGGCCGACCAGTATCACTCCAGGGAGCAAAGTTGGCTAAACAGATGGATCAGAAGCTCAGCCTATGACTCTTCAGCAAAATTTCAATAACGACTTCAGTTAGAATCATCCATAGCTACAGCGGGAAACTCTCAGATATCCTGAAGAAATCGCATATGGTTGTATTTTAAATTTGATTATTAACTAAATATTGGTTAGAACAACTGAATTATCCCAATTATTGAGGGACTTTAATTTGTACGATCCATGAGCCTATAAATAAAGAGCTCATGGCATCATTAAGGGGGATTCTAATTCTGATTTTTCTGAGAGAAACTTTGTACTCTTGAGAGAGAAATCCTGTACTTTTTCATTGACACTTAAGAAACTCAGTTGACACAGGTTCATCTGATCTTAAGTGTAGATCTATATATCATAACTCCAAGTGGATTAGGCTATTACCAATAAATTGGGGCTGAACCACTATAAAATTATCAGTGTCGTATTTTCTCTTGAAGATTTACTGTAGTTTTGACGTATACTCGTCGTTGGCCAAAATCGTGGTCAACAGAAGTCATGGTCTACTTTGTTCCCATCACTGTTATTACAGTCACATATTTTCAAGGACAACCCTCGGTTGACAATTGCACCTGGAGCTTAAAGATGCAAAGAGTTCAAGGTGAACTGCATGCCAATTGATTCAGTACCCCAAACCAAAGTCATGTAATCAAAATTTTTTGTTTAAGTTATCTTAATTTGGGTTCGATGTGGGTTCGGTAGGGGGTTAGCTGTATGTTCGTTAGGGGTACGATGTAGGTTCAATGGGTAGAGGCATATTACTTGGTTCTAGTTATCTTAATTTGGGTTCAATAGAGTTTAATAGGGGTTCGATTGGGGGTTCAATGTATGTTCGATAGGGTTCGATGGTGGTTCGATGGGTTGATTTGCACCTTGTTATTATTCAAGTTTTTTAAATTTTATGTTGACTTTGTTACTAATGCAGATTATGTTTCGTTCACGGTGGAGATTGTGGTGTGTACGTCATCAAGCACATTGACACTTATTGGGTAGGCTACCACTTCACACGATCTGCGATGACAACATGGAGTTGTTCAGAAACAAGTGAAAAGTTTACTTATGGTATCAGAATGTTAGGCATTGAACATTCTCTTTTTGTTATATTTATTTGCTTAAAATTTTAGTTATTAAAAAAATTTATGTATCGAGCTTACATTCAGCATGAGAACATGGAGTAGCATCAAACATGCATCGAGCATTCATTGGCTGCCATCGAGCATGCAAATCATTCATATCATTAACGACAATTAGCAGTAAAAATCCAATCGTTGAGTAGCCATCGATCATGCATCGAGTTTTATTTGTTAATATAGCTCGTAATAGAATTATTAGGCATCACGAAATACACTTGGACAGTCATCAAACATGCATTGGTGGCCATCGAGCAGGCATCGAATAACTGACCAACACAAAATACAGTTTTGATAAAATACAGAAAAAATTACTTGACCAATCCAGTTTAAATAAAATACAGAAAAAATTATACTCAGAGTCGAGCTTTGCATGAGGACTTGTTGTGGCCACGACCACCGCATCTACTGCACTTACGCATTTTCACATCTTTTTCCCTGTCGGATGGCCAACAGTTTATCCTTGGTCTTCCTAGCTTTGGCTTCTTTGGACGACCAACTTGTTGTTTCTCTATAGTTACACCAACTACCATATTCGTAATGCCATCTGGAAGTATCCAATCATCCTCGTTCCCAGTTGGATAAATGGTTTCTTTGTACGAATTCCTCCATGACTCAATGGTTTAAAACGGTGAACACAAAGAGTAAAGGTTCACCCCACGCTCTATAGCTGTTGTAGCTGCATGGGGACAAGGTATGCCTATGAGCAGGAATACCCCACATGAGCATGATTTCGTCATCAAATTCACCTCAACATCACCATTTGCACCAGTTACATGAAACTCAAATTGGCCAAGGGCATAAACATTCATGAACCTTCTTTTGTCAGCATTGTTCGATACATCTGCCTCCATCAAGGTGGATAATTTGGTGGTAGTCTTCTCTGTCACACTACGTCGTTCAGAATACCAAGACTATCGTGTGAATTGAATGAAATCCAAAAAAAATTTAACTGGAAAGGTTCTTGCATCCTTGGTCTTGTTGTTGAAGCTTTCAGCGTAGTTGCTTATCATTATATTGTATCATTTCACATGAAAGAAAGGACGAGACCACTTATCAAAACCAATTCCCTCTAGATAGGCAGCTATAGGAGGATCCATTGGCTTAATATTTTCAAAATGCTTTAGACATTCGGTCTTCTTCCATGCATAGGTTGCTGCCCACATCTCATTATGACAGTGATCAGTCTTGAACTTAGCTTTACATTCATATGTATGTGATGGTAGCATGCATCATGGTAAGCATTAGGAAAGACAACCTCTAGAGCATGAATGATGCTAGCATGCCTATCTGACACGAAAGCCAGGTCATCAACATCCACAATGGCTTCCTTCAACTTCGTCATGAAATATTTCCATGAGTTGTAGTTCTCACTATCCACCAACCCGAACGCAATTGGATATAAATTACTATTCGCATCCAAAGCAACGACACATAGTATATGGCCACCGTACTTGTTCTTCAAGAATGTGCCATCCACACATATCACAGGACGAAAAAATCTCAATCCCTCCTACAAACTCCAAGGGAAAAGAATCAATATAGAAAACAACCATCTTCAATAACAAAATCAGTAATTGTACCTTGATTCTTTTGCTGCTACAAGTGCAAGTAAGATGACAACATACAATACAAATCTTCATATGTCCCCCTAACATACGTAAGTGTCTTCTCTCTACATCGCCATGCATTTTCATAACTCATATCAGTACCGAATTTTTTCTTCATATCCTCATTTATGTTGTTTGACATGTAGCTGGTCCTATCAATTGCGTATTTGTTCTTTATGAGGTGCCCAACAACCCATGGTGCAGCTTGACGATGACCTTTTTGTCGCACTTCTAGTGAGCATGTGTGTACGCTCTTGCACACCGTGATCTCAAACATGGGGGACATTGGTAGTTTTTTTCCTCTCATTCTCCAACAACAATCAGGATCTTTGCATGTGATATACCATAAGTTATTACCAGAATTTTTCACCATATACTCAAAGTTATTCTTCATTGCAAATAGTGCAGCTTTGGTTTTTAAATCATTCTTGTCCTCAAAAGTCTTCCCAACATATATTTCTCCCATTGGTGCACTAGATGATGAGGAATGAGTTTTAGCAGATGCCTCAATATCTTCTTTTGTAAACATTGGGGCACTTCATCTGGTGTGGTCTTCTCTTGATACAATTGTCTCCCTCCACCTAGTGTTATCTTCTGTCCTAGCAGGACAATTACTGCTTCCAGCAGGTGTTCGTCGTCCTTGAGTTGGGAGGTGTGCCTGTGCAAGAGCCAGTCTTGACTCTTCTTCTACTTGTTGGGCTTGGGAAATGTCTAACTCCTCATTTGAAACATCTGCACTATAATACGAGTCATCCTCATAACCATCATCATTATCTTCAAAGCAATTACCAACTGGATCATCATTCGCATAGGGATCGTACTCATATGCCTCAAGCACACCTGTGGGACCTCCATGTGTTATATCAAGTTGAACAACAGCCATCGAATCAGTTTCTAGAACAAAAGTGTCCACCTCACTAAGATGCTTGTAACTGCTACCTGTAGGAGATGGATTGACATTGGTCGTGTCTTTTTTGTTCACACTAGGAAAATGATCTGATATGACATTCTTCTTAATTGGAGTCACACATAAGGCTAACCGTTCTTTCGAGCTTATTCCTAAGAATACACAAACTTGACGATCATTCCTCAGTTGAACCGATGCAAATGGTTGGTCGCCGCATATGTACGACACCTCTCTATCCACCTGAAATGTCTCATGCAGTATGTCAAGTAGTTGCAAGTAAGTGACATCATTCTCTATTGGTATCACTTCACCTTTAGCATCCTTAAATTACAATTTCCTATCATCTATTTCCCAAACACCGTTGTAAGAAACAAATACGTAAACAGTAAAACCTGAAATGAAAAAACAACACATACAATTAGTTGAAAAACTAGAAAAAAAAAATCAACAAGCATGCGTCGAGGATGCCATCAAGTATTCCTTGACGACCATCGAGCAAGAAACAATATCCATCAAGCACACCAAAAAAAAGAATGAAAATGCACACCATCGAGCTTGCATCAAGTAAACATTAAGCATGCATGAAAACATGCAAAATCACACTACCATCGACCTTATATCGAGCAGGCAACGAGTAACAATCGAGCATGTATGAAAACATACAAAATCACACTACCATCGAGCTTATATCAAGTATCAATCGAAAATTTATGAATCGTGAGAATGCACATGACCATCGAGCCATCATCGAGCAGGCATCGAATAACCATCGAGCATGCATGAAATCGTGAGAATGCACATTACAATCGAGCTTGCATCGAGCAGGTATCGAGTAACCATCGAGCAAGCATGTAACCATAAAAAACGATGTGCCATCGAGCCTGCATTGAACAGGCATCGAGAAACAATCGAGCACAACTCAAACCCAGAAAAATTGCAGAAAACGTAGATCGACAAAAAACTAAAAAAGAAACTAAAAATATGTGTAGATATTGCTCAGATCTATTCGAAATGCCCAAAAAGTTTAAAGGAAACATCACTAATCCAAGTATTTAAGAAAAAATTACCTACCCATAAGTTTTTACTCCCAGATTCCTCAAAATTTACTTTGGTCTTGATCTCCACAAATGACTTCCTCGTAGGGAGGAGCTCGACTATTGGTAGTGTTCAGATCTCTACCCGTGGTGCTCTTTGTGGTGTTGTAAGGTGAGGTGAGTGAGAGATCGTGAACCAAGAGAGAGAGAGAGAGAGAGGAGGAAACGAGAAGAGGGAAGAGAAGAGGGTAGGGGAATTGTGGCAGGGGCATTTTGGGTACTGTCAAAAAATTTGGCATTATTTTGAAATGATCAAAGAGCCTAGTATATTTTTGACTAATTACCCCACATTAACCATAAAAGTTCAAATTTCCCCTTATTTATAATAGATAGATTTGAGTAACTACATAAATAATATATTAAATATTGTTATATGAAAAAAGTGATTAATACAATATTATGTTATGATTTTGTAAGTTTGTCTACATTTTCACTGAAATTATTATGCTAAGCAACGAAATTCTAACTATTATAATAACAGTTTTATTTGTTGAATTAAAGGATACACTCACTACAAGAAAATAGGCTTTTGTCGGCGCAATTCGTAATTGCTCCAGGAAAAAAGACCATTACCGGCGCAAGTGGTGAAATGCGTTGGCAAAAACTAGGTCATTTTCTGACGTTCATTTGCGCCGGCAAAAGTTTATCTGAAAATGGTAATTTAAAAAGAAGAGACTTTTGCCGACGCATTTCACCTAACGCGCCTGCAAAAGTCAACGTGAATATTAAATTGATGCATGTTTTTAAGGAGGTAGGTGGCCAGACTTTTGTCGGCGCGTTTCGTTGCCGGTGTCATTTTGCATTACGGTTTTCTCATAGACTTTTGCCGGCGCATTTTTATACTTTTGCCGACGCAACGAAACGCGCCAGCAAAAGTCATAACGATATACCACAGCCGCCCGAGCCTTCTTCCCCATTTTTGTAATTTTCAATTTTCTCTTCCCCTTCTTCCCTTCTTCAACGGCACCACCACCACCCCCACCAGCCGCACCCCTAGCCCACCCCCACCCCGACGACAGCCCATGCCCACCCCGAGCCCACCCACCCCGACGGCACCCCACCCCACCCCAACAGCCACCCCACCCCACTCAAGCCCCACCCCGACGACAGCCCATGCCCACCTCAAGCCCACCCACCCTGACGGCACCCCACCCCACCCCGACACCACCGCGAGCCCACCACTGCCGCCCTCCTCCTCCTCCAAGCCGCCTCCCAAGGTAAGATTTATAATATAGTTTTGTATTTTATTTTATTTTATTTATGTATTGAATTTAATTTTTTTTGTTTCTATGGAGTCTCCGAGCCACTGCCGGAGAGTCGGAGCGGAGCCATTTCACCCACTGTAACATTTTTATTTTTCATTTACTATTTTTATGTTATTTTTATAATATATGTTTTTTGTATTTATTAATTTTTTTTTGTAAAATAAAAAAAACAGATTTGAATATGTATTTTTTATTTATTTTAATGTTTTATATGTATTTGTTTATTTTTGCTTGTTAATATTTCTTATATTGTATTTTGTGATATATGTATTTTAGTTAAAGTATGAACTTAAAAAAATCATATTAATAATGTATGTTTATATTTTTAAATTTTTTATATTAAATGTGATATGTTTGTAAATATGTATTTAATAATTTTTTTGTATTAATAAAAAAATCAATTTTGGTATATGTTTTCTTGTGGTTAAATATTTGTATATATGTAAATTGATGTATTTGTTAATGTATATATATGTTTTGTATGATCTGGGAATATTCTGGTTATATATGTGTTTAATTTGTAGGTTTTTAAATTTTTGGGATAGTTTGAAATATAGTCGTTATGCTACCCAAATTATGTTAGGGTTAGTAAAATTAATAAAATTTTAATAATTAATTAAATAAAAGTTTAAGTATAATTAAAAAATACATCAAAAAATTAATTTTTAACTATAATTTAAATAAAATAAAATTACCAATCATAATAATTAACAATTAATTTTAACATTAATATTCGATGTTTTGTAATTGAACAAAGTTAAAAATATAAATGATTTAATAAATTATAATTAAGTAAAATATAAATATAATAAAATTGTTATTGATTAAGTAAATAATCAAATTCAAATTGAAGAATTTAATAAAAATTTACAAAATGAAATTAATGTATAATTAAATTAATTTTAAAATAAAAGTAATAAATAAGTAAATGATTTAAAAAATTGTAATAATTAATAATTAGCTACATTTTCTTTGGTAAATATAAATAATTATTTTTTCCAGAGATATGATATTATTATCACTTAGTGATAGTTAGGGAGACAAACAGTCATGAAATATTTTGACTATCATTTCCCTCATTTTAAGACAATTATTAATATTTTTTGAATTATTTCGCTTAAAGATGGTGAGCGACAGAAGCTGGATGAGTGCGAGGAATCGTTGGTCTCTGGAGTATAGAAATGGTGTTAAGGAGTTCTTCAAGATCGCTAAAAATTAGGTGAACGATCGGGGTTTGGTTCATTGTCCGTGCAAGAAATGTGGGAATGTTAAGTTCCAGCATATAAATGCAATTTCGATGCATTTATTCAACAATGACATGATACAGTCCTACAAAGTGTGGCATTACCATGGAGAGGCGCTACCGCCATCACCAAATGTGGTACGAGATCAGGATAGAGATGAGATAGCAGATATCCTGGAGGATGTTTACGCTTAAGATGACGTTCCCCCTGGAAACTATAATGATCCTCCCCAAGATGATGTTCAATATCGCGACAAGTATGATAATTTATTTAAGGAGATGTCAAGTGAACTGTACCTGGGTTGCCGAAAGTATTCCGCATTGAACTTCTTGGTGAAGCTGATGCATCTGAAAGTTATTAACAAGTGGAGCAATCGTTACTTTGATGGTTTGCTAGAATTGTTAGTCGACGTTATGCCTAACGGAACAATTTTACCTAAGTCTAACTATGAGGCAAAGGCAAAGTTGCGGAGTATTGGATTGGGATATGAGTCAATCAATGCTTGCAAGCATGACTGTGCATTGTTTTGGAAGGAGAATGCAAACTTGGAATTCTGTCCAGTTTGTGGTGAGTGTCGCTGGCAAGATAATCATGGGAACGGCAAGAAAGTGGTTCATAAGTTCATGCAATACTTTCCATTGACGCCGAGATTGA
Organism: Humulus lupulus; assembly: GCF_963169125.1. NCBI lineage: Eukaryota > Viridiplantae > Streptophyta > Magnoliopsida > Rosales > Cannabaceae > Humulus > Humulus lupulus. The sequence goes on along the minus strand of NC_084801.1, from coordinate 139,349,883 downwards.
AAAGGCTGTACAGTTCGAGATATACTCCAGAGGATATGAGATGGCACTATTATAAATGGGCAAAGGAAGATGGTGTGATGAGAGACCCCGCTGACAGTAAGGCGTGGAAGCACCTTGATGAGTTGTACCCATCTTTCGCAGCCGAACCTCAAAATGTTAGGCTTGGGTTGGCTACAGATGGTTTCAATCCTTTTGGGAACATGAGCAACTCTTACAGCATGTGGCCTGTGATACTTGTCCCATACAACTTGCCGCCGTGGAAGTGCATGAAACCACAGTCATTAATGTTGTCTATTCTACTTCCAGGTCCTTCTTCACCTGGAAAAGATATCAATGTTTATATGAGACCTTTGCTTGACGAGTTGAAGGAGTTATGGGTGAATAGTGTCGAGACACGAGATGCATGCAATGGTACCTTGTTCAATATGCGTGCATCAATCTTGTGAACCATTAACGACTACCCAGCTTATGCTATGATGTCTGGGTGGAGTACAAAAGGGTACAAGGCGTGCCCCACATGCAATGAAGAAACTCCCTCTGTAGGGATTAGAAGTAAAATTGCATACATTGGCCATAGAAGGTTTCTTGATATGGATCATGAATGGAGGAGCAAACGAGCACTATTCGACGGTATCAAGGAACTCAGGCCACCACCAAAAGATTACTCCGGTGATGATGTGTTGAAGCAATTAGAGAATTTGCAGATTAGACATCCTGGGAAACACAAAGAATTTGGTAGTGTGAAACACAAAAGGGCTCCGATTGAACTTAATTGGTCGAAGAAGAGCATATTTTTCAAGCTTGATTATTGGAAGGAATTATTGCTGAGGCATAACTTGGACGTAATGCACATTGAGAAGAATGTTTGCGACAGTGTCTTGGGAACTTTGTTGAACTTAGAAGGAAAATCTAAAGACACTGACAAGGCAAGACTTGATCTAGTAGACATGAAAATTAGGGAAAATCTCCACCTCCACAAAGAGGGAAACAAGTGGAAGAAATCGCACGCCAGTTACACCCTCAGTGTCCCAAAGCGTCGAGTTTTCTGTGAATTTGTGAAGTCAGTTGAATTCTCGGACGGTTTTGCTGCAAACCTCTCGAAGAATGTCAATGTCAATGATGGCAAGATAACTGAGCTGAAATCACACGATTGCCACGTGTTGTTTCAGCAGTTGTTGCCCACCGCAATTAGGTCATTTTTGGTTCCTGAAGTTCGGAAGCCAATTATTGAGTTGTGCGGTTTTTTCAAAAAACTTTGTTCACGGACTTTGAATGTGAAAGACCTTGAGAAGATGGAGACAGCATTATCACCATTTTATGCAAGTTGTAAATGATATTTCCTCCAGCATTTTTTGACATTATGGTGCATTTGGTTTTGCATCTTCCGAAAGAGGCAATTCTTGGCGGTCCTATGCACTTTAGGTGGATGTATCCCATTGAATGTTTGATGGTGGTTTATAAATAGTATGTAAGAAATCGTGCACGTCCAGAAGGTTCAATCGCAGAAGCTTACGTGGTCAACGAGGCCTTAACCTTTTGCTCAATGTACCTCCGGGGGGTTGAGACTCGATTCAATCAACCTGAGAGGAATGACGATCGCGTTGAATCCCAACCAAATCAGGAATATTCTATTTATAAGGTGTCATCAATTTGGTAAGAAATCAAGTATGCTCCTCAATCCGCAGTTAAAGCAAAAGGCTGAGTGGTATATCTTGAACAATTGTGCCGAAATTAAGGAGTACCTTAGGTGTGTTTTCTAGTCTTTTTTCAATAAATTTGTTTGGTTTATATACCGAGTAAAGGCAAAAATCGTAACATTTTTGTCCGTTTGTAGTGAGCATATGGATGAATTAAGAAGACGGGGGGGCTCGAATCTTGAAGTCCAACAAGAAGCTGATTTTCCTCAGTGGTTCAAAGAAAGAGTATGTATATTAGTCAATTCTTTTCCGAAACCCCACTTAATCAATCCAAAACTAACTTTCAATATTAATGTTGATAGGTGAACGGTTTGCATGAGTCAAAACCTACTGAAGTGAATAATGAATTGTATGCTCTCGTAAACAAATCAAGTGGCACCGTGTTCTCATATCCAGGGATGATAGTGAATGGTGTGAAATTTGTGATTCATGGTCATGATATGAAGCTTAAAACACAAAATTGCGGTGTAATGGTGCCAAGTGAGGAAGGAGTGAACTACTATGGAGTTCTGGAAAAAGTAATTGAATTGTCCTACTTGATGGGTTACAGTGTTTTCTTATTCAAGTGTAGATGATTCAATACAAGTAGAATTAAAGTGGAATCCAATTTTACGAGCGTATATGTGAAGGAAGAATGTTATAAAGATGATCATTTCGTTCTCGCATCTCAAGCGAAGTTGGTGTATTATCTTCGAGATGTGAAAAATGGGGATGATTGGAGGCTTGTTAATGAATACATTCTGAGGAATGTATGGGATTTCTCAAATTCCGATGTTGATGATACTGAGACCACAAATGATATACCAATATTGCAAGAAGTTAATTCTTCTTCATTTCAGCTGTGGGTAGAACTTCCAATTTTTTAGAATCTTCGGTATGATCGGGTTGATGTCAATCCCACTGAAGTGTACATCGTCGATGATTTGGTTGGCGAAGGTTCAGATGAGTTTGTTGTCGATGATGAAGTTGAATTTGAAGACGACACGTTGGCCGATTATGAAGATGATGAGGATGACGACAATGTTCTAGTCGATAGTGATAATGATAGTGGTGTTCGTAATGATGTTGTAGTTAGTGATGATGGGGACAGTGATATGTAATTTAAACAAGTATATGTAACTTTTTATTTAATTCAATGAAAACTTTATTTATTAACATTAATTAATGATAGTATTAGATATAGGTACACATGCACCTATTGGATGCCTTGGGGATAATCAATGTATTCATGTACTAGTTCTCATTTTTTCAAGATATTTGATGAAATATCTTGAAGAAATGAGAATTAATACATGATTGCTTACTATCTCCACGAGATCCACTAGGTCGGAATAAGGTAGGTTGGGAAAGACCATAAGTAATAAAATGTTAATTTTATAATAAAAAACAATAGACGTGCACCTAGTGGATGCCTTGGGGATAGCCAATGTATTCATGTACTGCTCCTCATTTTTCAAGATGTTTGAGAAACATTTTGAAAAAATGTGGAGAACTACATGACTGCTTACTATCTCCAAGGGATCCACTAGGTCGGAATAGGATAGGTTTGGAAATATCACAAGTAATAAAATGTTAATTTTATATATATAAAAGTAATAGACATGCACCTAGTGGATGCCTTGGGGATAGACAATGTATTCATGTACAATTCCTCATTTTTTCAAGATGTTTGAGAAACATTTTGAAAAAATGTGGAAAAGTACATGACTACAACATCTTGAAAAAATGTGGAAAAGTACATGACTGCTTACTATCTCCAAGGGATCTACTAGTTTGGAATAGGGTAGGTTGGGAAAGACCATAAGTAATAAAATGTTAATTTTATAACAAAAAGCAACAGACATACACAATTTGAATTAGTTAATTAATGAATATTTTAATGTAGAATGGCCGAACCAAGTAATGACACAGGTGGTGGCTCCAAGAGGGGCAGAGGAGCTTATTACAGTGCTAATATCGAGAAGGAGTTGGCCACCAAAAAAGTTAGCCATCTGAAAGTAGAGTTTGATGCTTACTCTGGAAAAGCTATTCAAATGTACGGCAAGTGGTTCAACAATTCCATGGCTCGTTATTTGCGTAACACCGTACCCCCAACTACACTAGCTTGGGAACAAGTAAAACCAGCTGATATCCAAGTTATTCGACAGAGGCTATCTGTAAGCATTTTTTAAACCTTTAATAACTCACTATTAAAGATTTTGTCTATCTTCATAATATTTTAACAAATTCCAAATTTAATTGTGATTTTAGGACAAATTCATTTATCCACAAGACAATCCAGTAATCAACGATGCCACGGTAAGACAAATGCAAAAGCATTTGACTGATTGGCACCACACGATGAAGAAACATTGGTTAGAGGTTGGAGGAGAGGTGGACAACGAGAGAGTGAAGTCAAAACCTTTTGGGTCGATTACTTCTTCTGATTGGGCAATTCTATGCGATTGTTGGGCTTCTGATTCTCAGCAGGTATGTCGTAGATTTTATATTAATGTTTAATTATAAAATTACAATCTAGATTAATGAGTACTATTTTCTATTTGAAGCGTATATCGAAGAGAAATAAAGAAGCTCGAGCAAATATGACCATACCAGGAGGACATGGTTCCAAATCCATCGTTGCCCATGTTTATGATCACGTAAATTATAATAGCCTATATCCTTACATTTACGAAAATATTATAAAGGTAACAATGTTTAAATAATTTGCTTTTTTAGATGGACCCGTCTACTGGCAAGCTTCCGAGCATGATCGACACATTCGAGCACCACAAGAAGAAGGATAAGTGGATTAGTGATGTAGCGACGAAAAAACATGTAAGATGCATAACCTTAACTAATTTATGATCATTTTAACTTTAAAAAAGTTTAGTAAATAATTAATAAATATTAATTATTAATTGGTTGGTGTCAATTAGTAATTATTTATTAATTATTAATTAAATTTTTAACAATTAAATCTTTATAATCTATGTGCCAATATTTTTATGATTAATGATTGTGGACTAAGATAAAAAAGAATGTAACTAATGTTGTCCCCATATCAGGGAGCTTGTGGGCTAAAGTAAATTTGGTCATGAAAATCCATATCTAAATAAAAAAACATGCAAATATAGTTGATGTATATGTTTAGAGATGTAAATTCCCCATTAATAGAATTAACTGCACTTATTGTATATATCAACAACATCTTCATGATTTTGATTTAGATAAGGATTTTCATAACCAAATTTACTTTAGCCCACTTGCTCCCTGATACAGGAACAAAATTAATTACATTCTTTTTCAATCACTGGTATGCAGTCATTAATGATAGGATGTTGGCAGATAGATAATAAAATTATATTTTATATGTTGTTATATTAAAAATTTATAAGTTAGGTTTTCAAATAATGTTATATTGGAATTCGAGATACGTGCTTTTTATTGTGCAGACTGAGATGACCGAGCGTCGAGCATCGCAGAGTACGGCCCCTGTATCAATTGCTGCTTCTTGTGTCGACGATAATGTCGACGGTCAGTTCCCGCCTGATATGGATATTGTCACGGATGTCCTTGGACCCCGCTCGCGTTATAAGAAAGGGTTTGGGGGGTTACCTAGGTTGAAGGCAATTGGCGCAAAGAGGGCAGAATCTTCATCAACTTCTCAAATGTCCGGGCAATTGCCACCTAAAGTGGACACCATGTTGCAGCAAACTCAAAACATTATGCTAGAAAATCATAACCTAAAGAAGTATACGACTAAACTTGAGAGTCGTCAACGACGTCAAGATGTCTTGCTCAGTGCTTTGTTGAAGCAGGTTGGTGTATTGACTCCTGGTTTTACTGTCGACTTACCAGAACAGGATCCGATCGAGGACGATGATGCTGACAGGGGCGGGGATGATGAGGCGGGCAGTACTCATTTGTAGAACTTTTTATTTATTTATTTAAAGTTTAATTTATTAGAAATTTAATTTACTAAACTACTTTTATATTTTCATGTTTGGTGGAGACAATAAATATTAATAGTTGTAATTTTTTTTATTTATTTATACAATTTTAATTTTAATTTTATTTATAATTAAATAATATTACTAAAATATTAAATAATTATTAATATATTAAAATCAAATTTTATTAATTAATATTAATATATTGAAAATAAAATTAGTAATATTATGAAAAATTTTATTTAAAAAAAACTTTTACCGGCGCAAAATTAAGTTGGCAAAAATCTCAATCTTCACTATATATATCCACTTTTTCCGGCGCAAAAACGCGCCACTAAAAGACACATCTTTTACCGGCGCAATTTTGCGCCACTAAAAGAGTTATCTTTTGCCGGTGCATTTTTGCGCCGCTACAACAACGTGACAAATTTTTTTCCCAACGCATCCTTATTTTTCTCGGCGCATTTTTTCATCGCCAAAAGATACCATTGACAGCGCATTACGTTTTGCGTCGGCAAAAGTGCCATTATCAACGGGGGTACGTCGTGGACCTTTGCCGATGCAAAATTGCATCGGTAAAACCCATAGTGCTTTTGCCGACACAATTCCTTACTATTTGCGCTGGCAAAAGTAATGTTTTTTGTAGTGACTATTGTTACTATTAAATCAAATGCGTTAAAATTACAGCATTTTTTAATATATTAGTAACAATTTTGTCAATAATTATATATGTTACAATGTTTAATTAAAATCAGTATTATTGTTAATTTTTTAATAAGTAATACTAATATAAATATTGATGATAGAAACTATTTTGTTTAAAAGTAAAAAAAAAAAAACATAGAAAAAAACCATAATTAGTTGTTATATACTATTACGTTTGTGATTGTATATTATTATATTTTAATGAAGAATCAGTACTTTTGCCAAATTTGAAGGATTCAAATTAAACAATAATCAATATTCTTATGTTTAGTAATTATATTGTTTCTACTATTATTACATGATTGAATATTTTCTTACAGGTTAAAAATTCTTATGTTGTATCTATATATAATTTACTTAATTATAAGAGTTTATATATTTTTAATGCCTTTTTAAAAAATACATATTGTTGTTACTATGCAATCAATGGAGATGGCAATAATATATATAAATGTATATACTAGTGGCCGAATCACATATAAGATATGTATTGTAACTATAATTTAATTTATATAAATAAAAAATGTGAATGATAAAATTTAAATATTAAAATAATTATATATTTTTTATTGTTAGTTATACATTTTTTATAATATAATAAAATCATTTATAACTAAAATTGAATACATTATAAAAAATACTACATGTACGAAATAGTTTTATTATCTCATTTATGCTACTTTATCATTTTTTATTTAATTACACAATTAAACTACTAAGTTGCATAATTTCTTTATTTTTTTTTGTAATATGTTGCATAATTTATTTAATATTTTAAACTTATAAATTTTATAGCAATTAAATAAGATTTTACATGTATTTAGTTAGCCATTTTTAAGTCTAGAACTAAAACAACTAAACAATAACTAAAATTAAAATTTTAAAAACATTCAACATTAGTATTTATGAACTCATTTGTGTGTGTATTTTTTCTTTGTAAATTATAGGGTTTCAAAATTGGGTTTAGAGGTCTATTTGAACATTTTTACTAAATAAACGGTCTAAATTATAATTTATCAAAATACGGGGTCTAAACAAGTAATGAGACAAGACACATGGTGCAAAAATATATAAAATCTAAATTATACATATATTAGGTTATTTGCGTGTGCTTAAAAAGTAAATTATTTGATGTGGTTTATTAGTTTGAAATTGTTCATAATAATTTAAAATTTGGTCTTTTTTTTATATTTTGATTATATTATATATGGCGCATTCTAATTTAAAATTAAATATATTTTCTAATTTTCTTTTAAAAAAAATACAAATAATTTCAATATAATAAAATATTAAAAAAATTATAAATTGAAACTATGAATTTAAAAGTGTTGATTGACTTTTTCATCATTCTACCAAATTAATAGAAAAACTTAAGAAAGAAAAATAAGAACACCAGATTTTACGTGGTTTGTGTTATTAATTAAGCCTAGTCTATGAGTCACTTGTATTGAAGATGAATAACTTGCAAATGTTGGGGTTTATTCCTTAAAAGCATGTAGAAATACATTTTATTGCTTTAAATAAAACTACAATTTTATTATATTTGAATGTTATAATTATTATTTGAATAATTTATATGAATATGTTTTTGTATTAGTACGAGAAAATTAAGATCATATACAATGAATAAAATAGTCAGTAACATATTAAAGTATGAAATCTTTAATGAATGCTTACTAGTCCGGTTTACTAAGCATACGCGATGCAAGTAGTCTAGATTTGGATTACTGATGTGGAAAGACATTTTGGTAAATAGGTTGTATATAATAGTGATTATATACGATATGACTGATATGAATTAACTATTTTTATAAACTTACCGTTTGCCACAAAGATTTAATTTTTATCATAATAGATAATCATTTGTAGATCAGTCTAAATCCTTAGTTATCATGAACTCCTATTTGTATTTATTAGATCTTTTGATTCATTCATTATGGTCTCTTAGTATAATGAGACTAGTGACTTTTGTTTTGGAGATTTAATATCATGAATGGTTGGGAACATGATTTGCATTAATGGAATTCATGCTTTCCTAATGGATCGAATGTTGATTCCCTTAAGGGTTAGTTCTAGAACTAAATAGCTATTGAGCTCAAATCTATAATTTGATTATAGATTAACTATTCGCTAGTGAATTGATGGTCTTTAAGGAACAAGAAGTAATTAGAAGGGTAAAATGGTAATTTTGACCAGCTCTAATTAACGAACCAATAAAAGGAAGACATAACTACATTTATTGATTATATTAATAGACTATAAGAGAAAACTCTGTAAATATAATTCTATAAATACTTAAAGTGCAATTCCATATTTATAGTGGAGTAATCATGGAATTAATAAATAAGATTATTAGATTAAAGAGTTTAATTAATAATCTGGTTTATTGAAGCTTCGTATTATAGGTCCATGGTCTCTAGGTCGCCTCTGTCTTACACTATCAATGGTAAGGAAGTCATAAGGAAGATTTATAGAAAGACTAACTAAATTGCAAATGAATTAATTTTTCAGGACAAGGAAATAATTATATGATAATTATGGACAATTGATTAATTGTGAATATATTAATTAACTACATAGTTTTTACTTTGAAAAAATATTATGTTAAAATAAATATTAATCATGTTTGGATTAATATATGTGAGAGTTTAATTATTATCTTATTATAAGACATTTATTTCAAAATGATATCTTTAAGATAAAGTTAATTTTGAATTAATTGATATTATTTTGGGATAAATATATTGTCTTAAATTTAATTATACAAACAATTGAGAAAATCAGGGATATTTGCATAGTGGATCACGCCACTCACTGTGTTAATTAGGGATATCAGTGCAGTGTCGCCACTTAGATATTTTCTCTTCCGTGAGATTTGAATTTTAAATTTCAAATTAATTTGTTTGTTTAATTATATTTAATTATTATTTTTTAAATATGATTTAAATTAAATAATTAAAATAGTAACTGACCCGTTTTATCTAAATATAATAAAGATTGATTAATTTAGTTAATTATCTTTAAAAACCTGAAAAAGAAGCGATTTTTTTATAAGTTTAATTAAGTTAGTTGTTTCTTAGTTATTAGACTCTCTCAAAAGAAAGAAACCATAGAATTCTCTAAACTTGAAATTCTAGAAGTTTCTATAACCTCTCTTCTCATCAAATCTTTCTATATCTCATGTGTTGAGTACATCTAGAGAGCCTAAAATCAACCTGTGAATCCTACGTGCCCACACACGTCCTTATGTATTAGAGGATCGCCTTAGAAGGCTAAGGTGTGAGCTTTCACAATGATATGAAGATCGTTGATTTTATAAAAAGACTGAAGGACACTTGATAGACTACAAGATGTATTCTCTAATCTTTATATGTGTTATTTAATATATCTATAATATGTATGATCTTGGCTGGTATTAATGATTTTTTAAAATTCACTTCTCTATACAATTTCAATGGTATTCTATTTCTTTTTCTTATTTAATACCAATAGCAAAGCTCAAGTTCTCTTGGTATTCAAGCAACGTTTTTGCTTACACTAAAGTTGGGCCCCCTTCTACAAGTAATGCCCTAACTCTATTTATAAGCGGCTAGGAGGATTAAGCACATTAATTATAGCTGATTACAATGATTCATCTCTTAATGAGGTTAGTTATTACATAAATGTGGGGTTTCTATATTTAATAGGTTGGTCGGCCCCATTAGATCTCAAATGGGTCCAATACGATGATGATCAACCCACTGCTTTATTAGAAAAGTACCCCTGACAGTGTCAGGGTTGCAGTTGCACGTTCCTCCATGTCAGACGGCGTAGAGAGACATCAATTTTGTCGCTTGTACAGAATCGACAGAACGCTCTCTATGACCATGGGGTGTCAAACAACTGTCAGTGGTCCAGAGCCCCTATCTAGTTGACACCTGACAATTACTCTATTCCTCCGGAGGAAGTTTTCTAACACTTGTACAAGTTGATCACGACTGGAGGGACTTTTAGACTATCACCCTCCGACTAGGTTCTCAGGAGGTAATGACCATTGCTGACATACTCCTCCCATGGTGATAATGATCGCGAGAACTGGACTCGGGCTCCCGAGGAGCACTAATCAATGTCGTAATTCACACCATGTGTCAAATACTGAAAATACGAATAACAGTACAATTAGGCACTTGATGATCCAGATCACTAATTGCAACACTAAAATAACAAAACGTTGACTTAGCCACCAATACAACATAAAATTACATTGGTAATTTCGCCACCAATCGTACGCAAATTTTTTATTTTTTTCATTGTCTTGCATAAAATGAACATATTAAACACAAAATCAACTTTACTATTGAGTTCTTGATGATCGATATCATGACTAATCACACCACTAAACTGTGGAAAACGTTGATTTGCTATTTTTTCATGGTGATGCATGAAATTGACATGTCATAGGCAAAATGAACCATATGATTGTTCCCTCAATGATCTACAACGCTAATCATGTCTCTTCAATATCAAAACATTGACTTATAAGAGTCAATATCTAACACCAATCACCAAAGTTATCTAATCGATAACTTGGTACTATTATCTTTTCTGTCGTAGGCCCTATAATACATACACACATATAAATATAAGTTGGGGATAAAAGTGATTAAATAAAAAAATGTGGTAACTATTTTAATTATATAATTCCATTATGGTAACAATTGTGGTAACAACTACTCATTTAACTATGACATTTTTACCCTCAATTAAATTACTTAATATAACTTTTTTTATTATAACTTCTTCAATTATTATTATTATTATTATTATTATATTGAGAGATCAAATAAGTTTTGTTATTATTATTTGAAATAGACGTTCTCTTCTTTTTTCAAACAAAAAAATGTAGAATAATAAATAGAGAATTTTATATAAAATACTCAATTTTGCTAAAATAATTATTACGATCAACATTTTTTTTCTTCAATTTTGTAGTTTTAAAGATATTTTTACATTTTTTACGGTTTTGTCTTTTTTTTCTTCTTTTATTTTTGTGTTGTTTTCAAGATGTTCTTACGTTGTTTTTAGGTTTTTTTGTTGTTGATGTTTAGTTGTTCTAATATATATAATTTTATTTAGTTTATTTTGTGTTTATACAGTGAGTTGTTTTCAAGTTAATTTTAAGTTGTTTTTCTTATGATTGAATTTTTGTAATTATGAAAGTTTGAAAATCGAAAAAAAAAAAAAAAAAAGTATGAACAGTAAAATAGTAAAATACATATATATATATGTTTTTAAAAAAAGAACCCTAATAAATTTAGGTACAATGACATGATAGAGGAAGATAAGAAAAGAGGAAAAAAGAAGAGAAAATGAAAGGTAGAATTAAAAAAAAAATGGTAATATATTACTGTTAATGATATTAGGTAATTTAAGTATGATTTTTTTGTTTTTTACTAATATTGAAAGTTTTATAAATTTTATAAAAGAAATATTTATTATTTACCTTTTCTAAAATATAAAATTAAATATAATATTTATATATTCATTGAATATATATTCACATATGTTTCTTATGAGGTAGTGCGTAGAAAATGAATAACTACTCATTTTTAGGAGTAGTTAACTATAATTAGACACTAAATATATTTAGTTGAACGTTACCCATTATTATCATGAGACTTTCCAAATTAACTTTATTTGAACACATGATTCTAAGTATTGTTATAATGTGTATTATATGTGTCATATTATAGTTAAATTGGAAATACATTCTAATTGTAATGTGTTTAAAGAGAAGAAAAAACATGTACTTGAAAGGGTATAATATGTACATTAATTGAAAAATTGGGTACTAAAATAAGAGTTAAAAATAATGAGTAAAAATTAAAGTGGATCATTTAAAATGGATACCAAATCTAATTTTCACTTAATAATAACTTGATATAATGTCTTGGATTGAGTGCAAATATATTTTCCTTACCTTAATATACGTTTCACAAAATAAATAAATAAGTGCTATTACAATCTTGGCCCTTCCAACCAAAGAAATAATAATATTATATTAATTCACTCCACACTTAAAAGACCATTACTTTAACATATTTAAATCTACAAAACGGCTATTGCAAGGAAAAGTAAGAAAATTTATATGAAAAAACAAGATACAAATGGTAGTGAGGTACTAAATAATGCCCCTAATAAAAAAAGTGACAAAAACAAAAATGATACACACGAGTTTAATTTATATGAAAAGATGTGTCAGAGTATTGACTTTTATCTTTACTTTTATATAAAGAAAATTCAAATAGTGCAATCTACGCACATGCAATAATCTACTAATAATTCCATCAAAAAAATTTAGCTAGCACCCCAATTTCTTTTTTATTTTATTTATTTTTCGAATAAAAAAACCTATATATTCACAGAAACAACGTCTATAAATAGCCCTGCTATAGCTCAAACCTACACATCATACTCATACAATAATACAGACAGCTTTCGAAACCTCTCGAAAACATTCCAACAATGGCAGCCCTTATTATCAGAATTAAGAGATTCTTCTCGTTATGTCCTCTTCTTCTCATCATCATTTTGCTTTGTTCAACTCCTTCGTCTCATGCTCGCTCTGCTCCTGCCGCCATTCTTTCGAGTAAGGGCAGCCGAGTACGGCTGCCATTAGTCGAGGCTGCAAAGCAAGTGATTGAGGCTAGCCTAAGAAGAAATGTTGGAAAGCCTCTCCAGCCTAACCGAATTAGCCCCGGCGGCCCTGATCCTCGCCACCACTAATTTTTCATCAAATAAAATTTAATCTTTTGTAGTCATGTTTAAATCTTCTTTTGTCTTAAGAGTAGGAATAATTGTGGAATCAAGATTTTCTGTCTAAAATTAATATTTTGAAATCTTAATTCCTAATTGAGTACTACAAAATTTTACTTGTAACAATCTGATTCAGAAGTTTATAATTAAAGTATTTAATTGCTATTATAAAGAAGAACTAGAAATATATATATATATGTTAATTAATAATACAGTGTACGTATTAATTAGATATGTGTATATATAAAATATATTGTGGTGTGCACCAAGTATTTTAATATATAGTTTAACTATAAGTGGGGTTCCATTTGGATGATGGCAACAAATTCTCTGGATATATTGATAATGGAAGCTGAGAGTTTCTTTCATATATATATATATATACATATATATATTTTTACGTTACTAACCAATCATTTTTATCGATGGTTTTTCAAAACCAGAAAGAAAGAGAACATTTATTGATGGTGGAATTGTCCTCACTGGAATCAATTATGTATATATATATATCGATCAAGAATATAATGCTAGCATATCCCACATATAGTACATTGACATTAATATGAACTTTTTTTTTTTGCCCAGTTATATCTGCATTTTTTTTTTCTGAGAAGGTGATATCTGCATTAAACAACTTTACAGGGTCACCACTTTTGTCCCTGCAGGTGTATCTCTATTTTCGATTTGTGAAGTTATATCAAACTTCGAATCACTATTTAGAAAATTACGAATACTTTGCGGTGGCGAAAAATAAGATTCAAAATAGTCCGTTGCACGCGTATAAAAAGATAGACACACATGCAACTGACTATTTTGAACATTGTTTTCGACATTGTAAATTATTTACAATTTACTTAAATATGATGAGATGCCTACTATAACTACAATGTACTCATATAAAAAAATATATTTTATAATATTTCTATATACCAAAAACAGAAAAACATCCCTACTAATAGATGCAAAAATAGAGCCCCCACTGTAGAATTCCCTTATAAATATATAGGAAAGTTCTTATATAGGAGCATCACTTTGCCCCTGATACAGTAGGGGTGTTTCTGTTTTGACAAGTAGAAAAATTATAACCCAAATTTTTTATAGGACAATTTACATTATAGTTATATATAGCAGGTATTCCAATAATTTTCGGGATATTCTACATAATTTACGGTACCCAAATCAATGTTCAAACAATTAATTGCCTGCATACTTGCTTTTTCTTTTATACGCATGTAAACAAATTTTTTGAACCCTGATTTCGATACCATAAATTATTCGAAATTTGTTAATAAGTAGTGAGATGTGTGCTATAATTACAATGTACACTGTTATATATATTTATTAAATTATAATTTCTTTACGAACCAAAAACATAGACATCCCTACAAACAAATAAAGACAAAATTAATATCCTTACATTAGAAATTCCGAATAAATATATATATTTATATCTTTAAGGTATAAATATGTATAAATATATATATAAAAATATATATCTTTAAGCTAACATATACATATTTATATCTATATATATATATATATATGTAAATAAAAGGTAGGATGTATAGTTGTAATCTTGTTTGTTGTATAATTGTGTACGTACTATTTGATAGGAAATTATAATTAATTTCGTATTATGGGCTCATAATATATAATATGAATTATTAATTTAATATTGGTTGTGTTTGGTAAAAAATTTGTTTTTGAATTTTTTAAACACAAAAATGAAAATATTATTTTTATTTTTGTTTCTTTACTTTTAAAAAATAAAAACATGTTTGGTAACTATTTTTATTTTTTATTTTAAAAAAAAAAAAATAATAAATACATTTGATAACTTTTATTTTTATTTTTTGTTTAACAATATAAAATGAGGTGTTGATTTGAAGAAAAAAAAAAGAAATGAAAAGTCGAAAACGGTTTAAAAAAATTTTGAAAGTGAAAAAAATTATATTTTCAAAATTTAATGAATTTTAATGAATTTAAAAAAAATAATAAATAAAAATAGAATTATTAAATTTTTTTATGTTTAATTGTCAAATTTTTAATTAATTAAATAAAAAATTATTTTTTTAAGTGTTGCCAAACAATACCATTATTAATATTACCAGTGATTTAACTAATATTAGAGTCAAGAATAATTAAGAAGTTACAAGTTTTGTAGTGTGCAGTTATACTTGTCAATAAGGTTTTTGTTTTGTTAATAAGGTTTTAGTTTACCTACTATATAACGCAAATTATATAAATATATATGAGCATATAAAGATTAATATTTTTTTTAATGTGAGATATATATAGTATTTACTTTGTAAAAAAACTTATAATCTCAAATACTATTATGTTTAGATATGTTTTTCTTGTGTATCTAGTATTATTGATAATTAGTACCATAGATTTAATAAGTCGTATTCTAGTATATTTATGACAGACTAACAATAAATGCATATAATATTAGGACAATTCTTTCATAGGGGCTTCACTTTAAGACCTATCGGTAGGACTTTCAGTGCTTCTCAACCCGTGAACAGTTTTCGACGCGACTTTTTTTTATGACCGTGTATATTGTAGCTATTTAGAGCATCTTGCAAATTTTCAGAAAATTCCGAATAGTTTACAGTACCGAAAATTAGGTTCAAACATGTTGTTTTCCACGCGCATAAAAAAAATTAATCACACGTGCAACAATATGTTTGAACCTAGTTTTCGGTACTGTAAACTATTCAGAATTTTCTGAATATTTGCAGGATGCTCTAAATAGCTACAATATACACGGTCATAAAAAAAATCGCGCCAAAAACTGTTCACGGGTTGTAAACACTGAGAGCCCTATCAGTAGGGCTTAAAGTGAAACCCCTATAAGAGAATTCCCCTATAATATTATATTATATATATATTTTTTTTGTCAGATAATATTATTTTTGTTAGAATCTAATTTGTTTTGTATTCTTAGGAATCCTTACAAGTTTACATACAAAAGACATTCAAATATTTAAGTCAACCTCTCAAGACTCTCACTCAAAACTTAGATGATAAGTAAAAAAAAAAACCCCAAGTAAACATTTTAGTTACTGTTTGTTAAGCAGTTGAGATTAGGTAAAAGTAATTCTCATTAAGTTATGGAATTGTTGTACAAAGGGTATATATACTGTACAAATCTAACTAACAACAGAATTAGACAGCTGTACAATTAACTAATGTAACAACCATAACTAATCACTAACACCCCCTTCAAACTTAGGGTAGAAGACTCTTCTACTCTAAGTTTGTTTCTAAGCAGTACAAACCGAGAACAGGCTAATGCCTTAGTAAAGATATCTGCAACTTGATCATAAAAAGGCATATGTTGGACAACTTGTTCAAGATTTTCTCTCTGAAAAAATACAAATCAAGCTCAATATGTGTTTGTTTTGGCATGCTGAATAGGATTGGCAAACATTTGAACTGTGCTTAAGTTGTAACACCAAGCAATTGGGGGGAGCGGGGAGCTTGAGCAACCTGAACTTCAGTGAGCAAAGAGTGGAACCACGTAATCTCTGCAGCAAGATGAGTCAGAATTCGATATTCTGCTTCTGTGCTAGATCGAGAAACCGTGTGCTGCTACTTAGAGGACCAGGACACCAAGTTAGAGCCAAGATACACACAAATGCCAGATTTTGATCGTCTGTCATCAGGGTCTGAGGCCCAATCTGCATCACAGTAGCCTGTCAAGTCCATGGTGGGTGATCTCCTCATGTGTAAACCATAGTTGATAGTGCCTTTGAGGTATCTAAGTAATCACTTGACAGTTTTCCAATGAGCCTCTAAGGGGTTTTGCATGAACTGGCATACTCGGTTTACAACATATGAGATTTTTGTCTAGTTATAGTGACATATTGTAATGCACCAACTAGACTGCAATATAGTTGAAGATTCTGTATGGGATCACTTCCCTCTGAAGAGAGCTCCCCCCCCCCCCCCCTGTCATAAGAGTAGTGAGTCCATGACCATATTGTATTTTAGCTCGACAAAGGAGGTTTGAAATGTACTTCTTTTGTGAGAGGAAGACCCCATCAATAGTGTGCTCAACCTGCATTCCTAAGAAGTAGTTGAGCTGTCCAAGATCTTTAAGAGCAAATTTGGAGTGAAGGGACTGAATAAGAGAATAAATCTCAGATGGGGAAGTGCCATTGATGATTAAATCATCAACATACATTAGAATGTATGTAATATTCTGAGAAGTAACCCTTACAAATAGTGAGTGATCTGCTCGAGCATGATGAAAGCCAAAGGAGATACGAGCATATCTTAATCTATCAAACTAGGCCCTTGGGGCCTGTTTTAAACAATAAAGTGCCTTGCGTAGTTTGCAGACAAGATTAGGTGAAGTAGAATCCTCAAAATTGGGTGGTTGCTGCATATAAACCTCTTCTTGCAATACACCATTCAAAAATGCAAATTAATGTCTAGTTGATGTATCAACCAGTTCTTGGACAGAGCAATGGTTAAAATAACTTGAATAGTAGTTGGTTTTACAACAGGAGTAAATGTTTCAGTGAAATCAAAACCATACTATTGTAAGAACCCCTTGGCTACTAAACGAGCTTTATGCTTGTTGAATGTGCCATCCAAGTTTTCCTTGTGTCTGAAACCCATTTACAACCAATAGCTTTTCTGCCCTGTGGAAGAGGTACTAGAGTCCAAGTCTGATTAGCCTGTAAAGCTTGAAATTCATCCTTCATAGCAGCTAATCAATGAGAATTGTTCAAAGCATCCTGCAAGGTTAGTGGTTCCTTTGAAGAAATATAAACTTTGGGTTTATAAACCCCAACCTTGGACCTAGTAACCATACCATGTGTGTTGGTGGTGGTGGGAACCAGAGTAGAGGAAGGAGGTGGGTGTGCAGAAGCAGTAGGAGTGGGAATGGTAGACACAGATGGGGGTAAAGAAGATGCAGTAGCATCTGAAGTAGGGTCATGTTCAAAAGACTGAGAAGATGAAGAAGAAAGAGGAGAAGTAGCTGAGATAGGAGGAGATGATGATGAGGAAGAAGTGGAAGGAAATGATGGAGCTATAGTGGGAGCAGAAAAGATAGAGTAGGAATAAGAACTGTAGTAGGTGACACAAAAGTGGTTTTAGATGGGAGAGAAGACTGGAAGTGGTAGAGTAAGGGAAAGAGTGCTTAATGAATATGACATCTCTAGAGATGTATATTCTACCAGATGGTGACAAACATTTGTAACCCTTATGTTTGAGGCTGTACCCCAGAAAAGTACATTCCTCATATCGAAATTGGAGCTTATTTTTGTTAAATGGTCGAATGTTTGGGAAGCGGGAACAACCAAACACTATGAGTTGAGTGTAGTTAGGTTGAGTGCTAAAGAGTTTGCAGTGAGGAGAATGATTTCCTATGACAACTGAGGGTAACCTATTGATAAAAAATATTGAGGCTCTAATAGCCTTTTCCTAGAATTTCAAAGGAAGGGATGCTTGGGCTAACAAGGTCAAGGCTGACTCAATGATATGTCTATGTTTGCACTCAGCCACTCCATTCTGCTCATGAGTGGTTGGACCAGAAACACGATGAGAAATACCACAAGAAGAAAGTGTATTTTGAAAAGCTTGAAACTCCCCTCCCCAATCAGACTGAAGAGTCTTAATCTTACAGTCGAATTCATTTTCAACCTGAAGTTTGAAATTCATAAAAGTTTGTAAGGCATCAGATTTGTTTTTGAGAAGAAACATCCAGGTATAACATGAAAATGCATCTATAAAATGGATATAATATCTATATCCATTTGATGAAACCACAGGAGTTGGACCCTAGAGGTCCGAGTGTATTAGTTGGAGAGGTTGAGTATAGTGTCTTAGAATTTGGAAATGGCAACTTATGAATTTTTCCTTGACAACAAGCATTGCAAGAATTTTATTCATGTGAGGAATATTACAATGATTGAGCACATGTTTACACAATTTTTGCATTGGGATGATCCAACCTATTGTGCCAAATGGAAAATGAATCAATAGCTAAAACATTACATGCTGTAGAGTTTGAAAAATTCTGCGTATTATTTGCAACAGTTGAAAAAACATTATTAGCAATTGAAGAGGGAACAAGAGACACGACAGATGGTGGAAAAACATAGAGACCATTAACAAGCTTGCCCTCCATCATAATGAATTTGGAAACCTGATCTTTGACAAAACAAAAATCAGGGTAAAATTCAAAGAAAACTGAATTAGCTTTTGCATATTGGGAGACATTGAGAAAATTATGAGTAATTTGTGATATATGAAGAATTTTATTAAGAATAAGAGTTTTAGAGGAATTAGAAGATTGGAAAAAGGACCTACCAACATTCCGGATGGTTAACCCAGCACCATCACCAACATGGATTTGATCAGGACTAGTATACTCCTGTTTGTGCATCATATTACTTTCATTCGAAGTGCTGTGATTGGTGGCTCCGGAGTCTAGATACCACGAGAGATCATTAATTGTGCTTGCAGAGGCAACCATGGCTTGAATTTTAGGCTGAGACTTGTCGACATTCCCTGCACCAAGACCTGGAAATTCCATGTTGAAACGTTGATAGCATTTAGAGGACACATGACCAAGTTGACCACACAATTGACATGTTGGTCTGGAACTAGATGGAGCAGAAGATTGTCCTCGAGATGAACCAGTATTTGCACCACTAGTACGACCACTAGTGGCATAGGGATTCCAAGAAGCACTTCGATGTGATGGCTGCGAAAAACCACCACGCATGGGTCCTGATGAGTTGGTTTGAGAATGACCAGAGGCTGGATCTTGAGAGAAGGATTGATTGCGAAAGGCTCCTCGATTGTGAGCTAGATTAGCAGCTGGATTTGAATCCAGTTCTTGATTGTGCTTATCCAGTCGATGCTCCTGAGAGGTAAGTAAATATTCAATTTCCTCAACAGAGTAAGCGTCTTTACGAGAGTTCATAGAAATGATGAAGATATCATATTCTGGAGGTAATCCGTTGAAGATTGCTGCAATATGTTCTTTTATTGTGACATGATGTCCAACAAATCCAAGCTTGTCAACAAGCGATTTGAGACGAAGAAGATAATCTGAGATTGACAACGATCCTTTCTTGAAATTGCAAAGTTGAGTTTGAAATTGATCCACCTTGGCCGAGATTTGAGAAGAAAAATGATGATCAAGAACCTTCTATAAACGAGCAGAGGTCTCACAGCCAACAACTCGTGTAAGAAGATTTGCAGTCATTGAGGATAAAAGCCAAGCATGAAGAAGTTGATCTTGTTTCAGTCAAAAGTAACAGTTAGGATTGATATTACCCAATCTCTGATCTATCCCAGAGAGATACTTCACCGGAGGGTTGTAAGTTGCAGAGATGTAGTCAGAGAGATCATGGCCAACAATGGCAACAAGAACTTGTGGCCTCCAAGGTAGATAATTGTTACCATCTAATTTGACAGAGAATTTGTGAGAAAAATTGATCGGAGCAGCAACAGATGCCGCTAGATATGAGGGAATGGTAGTTGACATTGTGAAATGAACAATGAACAAGAATCAAGAACAAACAGAAAAGTTTCCATGAACAGAGAAGATGATTGGAAAAATGAAAAATCGATGAACGAACGAACGAAGAGAATTAATTCTCTGATACCATGTTAAGCAATTGAGATTAGGTATAAGTGATTCTCATTAAGTTATGGAATTGTTGTACCAAGGTTATATATACTGTACAAATCTAACTAACAACAGAATTAGACAACTGTACAGTTAACTAATGTAACAGCCACAACTAAGCACAAACACTGTTCACTTCAAAAAATTGACTTAATTACTTCTTTTTTATAATCAGAGCAATCCAATTATGGAAGTATCATATTCTACATTTAATAATGTGTTCTTGATTGAATAAAAAAAATAACCCTGCAAGAAACCTACAATAAGAATCTCTCATACTTAGGCCAGTACGAATTCTCTTTCTAAATTCAACAGAATAACAATAATATGTGAAATGAATCAACAATCCTTTTTACAAATTTTGAATTTACCTTTTTAGGAAAAAATAAAAAACTAAAAAAAATACTTATTCTGATTAATCTACGTACGTCATCAAATATCTAATGAAGTGTGACAGTCAGAATCCTGTGATCCACAGGGGAAAGACCGGGTAAAAACTATGCAATCCCACATCGCCTAGGAAGGTCAAGTGTGATGATTCTAAGACTATGTAGGTATGGGACTACACAGTTGAAGAGGGCTTAAATGGATTGATGAGTACTACCTATGCCAACAAGATGCATCTTCTTTTCGGTAGCCCATCACTTGAGAACTCCAAAGTTAAATGTGCTTAACCTGGAGTAGTCTCATGATGGGTGACCTTCTGGGAAGTTTTCCCAGGAAGCGTGCGAGTGAGGATAGAGCACACTGGAAAGACTCGTGTTGGTTTGTAGAGCCAATCATCATTCTAGAAAGCAGCCACAGTGATGTGGGACGTTACAAATGGTATCAGAGCCTTGACCTAGCTAGAAGTGTGGCCGACGAGGACGTCAGACCCCTAGGGGGGGGGGTGATTGTGACAGTTAGAATCCCGTGATCTGCAGGGGGAAAGATCGAGTAAAAACTTTGCAATCCCACATCACCTGGGAATGTCAAGTGTGATGATTCTAAAACTGTGTAGGTATGGGACTACACAGTTGAAGAAGGCTTAAATGAATTGATTGGTACTATTTATGCCAACAAGATGCATCTTCTTTTTGGTAGCCCATCACTTGAGAACTCTAAAGTTAAGCGTACTACCCACGAAGGGTGCGAGTAAGGATAGTGCATGCTGGAAAGACTCGTGTTGGTTTGTAGGGCCAGTCCTCATTCCAGGAGGCAACCATAGTGACGTGGGGCGTTACATGAGTATTTCTTTACTTTCTTATGATGTTCTAGGTATGGCAAGAACTAGGTTCTATAGTTATGTAAGCATACATATATTCTAGAACCTCATTGCTTTCACATCCTAATTAGCTGCTTAGGTCATTAATAAAACAGCGTGCTCCACTATTTCCTTACACAAATCTAACAAGAAACCTAATCAAAGTGAGTTTATACTTTTTTTGACCTTTTATTTTGTTTCATTACCTATTTGGACTCCGTATTTTAACGAATTATTTCTTCGACCATACATTTTGTAAAATGTTCAAATAGACCCTTAAACTCAATTTTGGTTAAAATTTTTTTTTTAACTAAAATTACAAATAATTCACCAAACTAATAATTGTTGTTAGAGATTCTATAGTTAGACAGTTGTGAGTTTGTTGTATTGTTAGAGGTTGTTACAAATCTGTTATTATACAGCTGTAGATTAATACTTGTTTAGTCTAACTATATAATAGTAATACTCTGTAAATACACATGATTCCAATTAATGAAAAGATTACATCATTCATATACATATCAGATTCTTTACATGGTATCACAGCCCTTCCACTGAGGGTTTCTCCTTGTCGTTCTTGTTCTTCTCTGTTTCTTCTTCTTGTCTTCTCCGGCGATGGCGACTGCTTTGGCCACTCCTCCAATGTTCACTCCGGTTGTCTTTACACACAAGATTTCAGTGAAGCTCGATCAAACAAACTTCTTGCTCTGGCGTCCTCAAGTTCTCTCCGCAATTAAAGGTCACCAACTCCACAAATACATCTCTGCCGACTCTGTTCCTCCACCACCGTTCCTCTCTGAGGCCGATCAACTCGCTCAGCGGCTGAATCCCGAATTTCTTCAGTGGGAACAACAAGACAACCTTCTTTATTCGTGGCTGCTCTCTTTAATGTCTGAAGGAATCCTCACCAGAGTTGTTGGTTCTGAAACTTCTGCTTAAGTGTGGAAAGTTTTGGAGGTCTATTTTGCTACACAAACCACAACCAAGATTGATCAATACACCACTCAACTTCAAAATATCAAGAAAGGTTCACTGTCTCTTGATGAATATCTACTCAAAATCAAAGCTCTTGTTGATAGACTTGGGTCTGTTGGTCATGTTGTCTCTGTTAAAGAACACATTGCAGCCATTTTCAAAGGCCTTCCACCTGATTATAATACCTTTATTGTCTCTGTCAACTCTCGCACAGATTCGTATACAGTTGCCGAAATCGAGTCCTTGCTCTTGTCTCAAGAGCATCGGTTGGAGCTCCATACTCAAGATCTTGATTCTGCTTCAGTCAACCTTGCTTACAATCGGTTTTCTAGGCCACGTGGAGGTAATTTTTCAAACCCACCTATTTCTAATAATCGTCCTAATTTCTCACGAAATTCTCAGCCCAATTCGTTACGTGGTGCTTCCAATGCTAGTCTTGGCCGTGGCTTATGGAATCCTTATGCTACTGGCGGCAGAGGTGGGTCTTTCTCTCATTCTGGTGGTCATACTCGGTTTTCCACTCCCTAAGGCAGCACCTCTAATCGGCCATTGTGTCAACTTTGTGGAAGGCAAGGTCATGTTTCTTCAAAATGTTACCAAAGGTTCAATATGGAGTTCCCTGGAATTGGTGCTGGTATGACAGACAAACTTTCTGCCAATATTGCTACTGCTGATTCAGAAAGTGATTGAGCTTGGTATCCTGATTCTGGTGCTACCAGCCACTGCACTGCAGATGAGAAAAATTTGATGAAGAAGGTTGAATATTTTGGGTCTGATCAGATTCACATGGGTGATGGTGGTGGCATTTCCATTCAAAATGTTGGCAAGTCTATCTTTAAACCTCCCTATTCCTCAAGATTTTTAGTCTTAGATAAGCTGTTGCATGTTCCTCAAATCACCAAAATCTCATTAGTGTCAACCAATTTACTAAAGATAACCATGTTTTCTTTGAATTCTATCCTGATTATTGTCTTGTCAAGGATCAGGTTACCAAGGACATTCTGATGGAGGGCATTGTTAACAAAGGTCTCTATGTTTTTCATCCTTCCTCACTGCGTTTTTCACACCCAGCTTCTTCATTGTCTGTCAATAATACTCAATTGCATTCTTGTAATAAATCTTGTACTCTTTTTAGTTTGTGGCATAATAGGCTGGGTCATCCAGCTGCCAAAACTGTTCAAAGTATTATGTCCAAATGTAATATTTTTCCCAATAATAAGAATGCCTCTGATTTTTTTAGTGCTTGTTGCAAAGGCAAAATACATAAGCTTTCTTTCCCTCTCTCTGACTCACAATATACTCAACCCCTACAATTAATCCACTCAGACTTATGGGGTCCAGCACCTATGGTCTCCTCTAATGGGTATAAGTACTATGTTCATTTTATAGATACCTACTCTAGATATACTTGGGTCTATTTGTTGAAAACAAAATCTGAAGCTATGCAAACATTTATTAATTTCAAAACCCAAGTTGAAAATGAATTTAATTGTTCCATCAAGGCCTTGCAAAGTGATTTGGGGGGGGGGGGGGGGGGGTGAGTATAGGTCTTTACAATCCTATCTTGAACAACATGGTATCAAGCATAGAGTGTCTTGCCCAACAAATCATGAGCAGAATGGTTTAGCTGAACGTAAGCATAAACATTTAATTGAAACCTCTCTCACATTACTAGCTCATGCTTCCTTGCCTCTTAAATTTTGGGATGAATTTGTTAGAGCTTCTGCTTTTCTTATAAATCGACTTCCCTCTCCTGCTATCCATCACAAAACTCCTTTACAACTTTTGTGTAACAAAGAGCCTGATTATTCTCAGTTAAAAGTCTTTGGGTGTGCATGTTATCATAACATTCGTCCATACAACAAAAATAAGCTTCAGTTTCGTTCAATAGAATGCATTTTCCTGGGTTACAACTTAAAACATAAAGGATACAAATGTTTATCCCCTACTGGCCGAATCTACATCTCAAGAGATGTAATATTCAATGAAAATCATTTTCCCTATGCCTCTAATCTGTCCAAAAGTCTCTCTCCTAT
This sequence comes from Humulus lupulus, assembly GCF_963169125.1. Lineage (NCBI taxonomy): Eukaryota > Viridiplantae > Streptophyta > Magnoliopsida > Rosales > Cannabaceae > Humulus > Humulus lupulus. Next base: position 139,324,840 of record NC_084801.1, on the reverse strand, counting down.
CACATCAAAATTGACAAGTCAAAATTCTGCCCATTTGCCTTTTTCCTCCTCTTTTTCGGCCCACTCTCCTATGAATGACAACTCACCTACTGCCATCTATTTTGACCAGCCACCCATGCCTATCACATCATCTTTTATTCAGCCTCCCACGCCTATTACCATCCCCACTGTTCCTTTCTCTGACCAGCCAGCTTTAATTAATGCCCATATTTCTTCACATTCCCACATGCCTATCCCACCTACCTCCTCTCTACATCACTCTACATGCCCCACGCCTATCTCCTCTTTGTCCCACACGGCTGTCCCTCCATCATGTGTCCAGCCTTCTCTCTCTTCCCCACCTGTCATTTCAAATCAATGCCCAACGACTCCTTCTTTCTCTCCTCCTATTCAATCTATGACTGAACCATCATTATCTTTATCAAATGCTACCACTAACACTCTTCACATGACTACGAGGTCCAAAGCAGGGGTGTACAAGCCTAAAGTCTACATAGCCTCCAAAGAACCGTTGACTGTTACTGAAGCACTTACGAGTTCTGAATGGAAGTTGGCAATGCAGGAAGAGTTTTCTGCTCTACAAAAAAATGGAACTTGGTCCTTGGTACCTCTTCCTGTGGATCGAAAACCAGTGGGCTATAAATGGGTTTTCAAGCTCAAAGAGAATCCAGATGGATCTGTTCAGAAGCACAAGGCTTGACTTGTTGCAAAGGGATTTCATCAACAATATGGGTATGATTTTACTGAGACTTTTAGTCCAGTGGTGAAGCCTACGACTATCAGGGTAATTCTCACTCTTGCTTTGTCCAAAGGATGGATTGTGAAACAACTAGATGTTAATAATGCATTTTTAAATGGTGTGCTTCATGACGAAATCTATATGCTCCAACCCCCTGGTTTTGAAAATTCTAATGCTCCTCATCTGGTTTGCAAGTTACACAAGGCTTTGTATGGACTCAAACAAGCTCCAAGAGCTTGGTTTGAGCGATTAAGGGCTGCCTTAGTATCTTTCGGATTTACATGTGCCAAATCAGATTATTCTCTCTTTGTTTGGCACACTAATCAACATATTACCATTGTTTTAGTTTATGTTGATGACATCTTAATCACAGGTGATAATTCGTTGGTTCTACAACATCTAGTTACTGATTTGGATAGAGCCTTTGCTCTAAAAGATCTTGGGGAGTTGAGTTACTTTCTTGGTGTTCAAATTGAGCACACCTCTGATGGCGTTCATCTTTCTCAAAAGAAGTATCTAGCAGATGTCCTGTGTCGTGCCAAGCTGCAATTTGCAAACTCCCTTGCCCACGCCAATGACTGGTGGTGAGAAACTCTCAGCTCAAGGAAGTGATCCTGTTCAGGACCCTCAACTGTACAGAAGTCTTGTTGGAGCTCTCCAGTATGCTACTATCACTAGGCCTGAAATTACTTATGCTGTTAATAGAGTATCTCAGTTTATGCAAACTCCACTCCAGTCACATTGGAAAACAGTCAAGAGGATTTTAAGGTACCTAAAAGGGACTCTTGATTTTGGATTACACATGGGGAGGTCTAAAGAGCTGGGGTTGACAGGTTTCTGTGATGCTGATTGGGCATCTGACCCTGATGATAGGAGGTCTACTTTTGGATTTTGTGTTTACCTTGGGTCCAATCTTGTTTCATGGTCCTCCAAAAAGCAATGAACTGTTTCCAGATCAAGTACTGAAGAAGAATATAGAAGTCTTGCTAATGTTACAGCTGAGATAACTTGGATCCAGTCTCTCCTTGCTGAGCTTCATCTACCTTCTTCACAACCTCCTATTGTTTGGTGTGACAACCTCAGCACGGTATTGATGTCAGCTAATCTAATTCTTCATGCAAGAACCAAACACATAGAGCTAGATCTGTATTTTTTTCGTGAGAAAGTGATTAATGGAAAGTTGGTTGTTAAACACACTCTTGCTCATGATCAGATAGCTGATGTACTCACCAAAGCTCTCTCAAGTTCTCGGTTTTTACTACTTAGAGACAAACTTAGAGTTGTTTCTTTATCCACTCTAAGTTTGAGGGGGAAGGTTAGAGATTGTATAGTTAGACAGTTGTGAGTTTGTTGTATTGTTAGAGGTTGTTACAAATCTGTTATTATACAGCTGTAGATTAATACTTGTTTAGTCTAACTATATAATAGTAATACTCTGTAAATACACATGATTCCAATTAATGCAAAGATTACATCATTCATACACATATCAGATTCTTTACAATTGTGAACATAACCACTATTATTTTGTCTAATAATTGTGTAGTCATATTCAATTTTTTTTCATCAAATTTGGATTTATGAGGTTTATTTGAACAAATTTATAAAATACGAGGTCCAAAAAATAATTTATCAAAATAGAGAATCTAATAAAAAAGTACAAACCCATCAATATATATATATATATATATATTTGGTTCTTACAAGTACTCTTTCCCATCATATATGCTTGCTTGCTTAGAAGCAAATAAAATCGAGTACATTATCTCAAGTCACAAATTTATATATCATTGTTTTTGTTATATCTCACAATTATATTAGATCGACTAGTATTATATATGTTTATGTCTAATAAAATGAACCATATTTGATATATATTAATTAATGTTTGACCAAATTAAGTCATCCTGCCGTCTTCTTTGTCTTCTTATTTTTATTTTTCATAAACATGAACACTAACATTTTTTTTATATTGTTGATCACTACATATATATATAATTTTAATAATTTGTTGGATAAGATAAGAAGAATTGTGCACTTCCAAATGCGCACTTTGACTTTATATAATTTTTTTTCCTTCGATAAGTCACTTTGACTTAAATGTTCATTGAGAACTTCATCTCAGACCTTTCGGCTATTCTTACTAACATTCAAACCAATTACTTGTAATCTATGGATTATTATAATTAATAATATGATCAAGTGGGGCTGTGGATATAGAAACATTCTTTCAAAAGGTGGCAGTACTTTTAGGTTTTTATTATTTTGCATATTAATATATATATATTTAACTAAGGAAATACTTAGAATTTATATTTTCAATTAAGTTATCATCGTCGTCGATCATGGTGGTCATCATGTTTATATTTATACATATATACATATAAATATATAAATAGATATAGATAGATGTATAAACAATACATTGACTTTTGGAGATTATTAGTATCAAACAATCTTATCCAAAAGTTCCATTAACTCGTGAAAAGTAAGAAAATGGCTGACTAAACATAACGTGGAAGTCCATTATTTTCTATATTTGTGGGTAAGAGAATCCATATACATGTGTGAGTGTATAAATATATTTATCGATAATTATGGTCTATATGAAATGAATGTCTTAATAAGATCCAGGTTGTATGCTTACGGTATAGCTTTTTGGTTTGTTTGTTTGTTTTTTTTTTCTTTTGAGTTGATTGCTCATGTTTCCATCATCTAGCTTAAGTCTACGCATTTTTTAATTATTGCATATTTTTCGTGACGGCAATCAAACCATGATTGTTTTTGGCTGCTATATAGCTCCTTTAGAATCTTTTAGTGTTCCATAAGATGTTATGATTTCTCTTCTCTTTTGCCATTTCTTTTCCAAAGATTTCTATGGTCGTAGTTTTTTTTTCTTTTAGATTTCCATTAGCCATGTTACCATGTGATTTTACCATGTGGTAGGCTGTTTTGATGAGCCTATAAGCATTTCTAATGAATTGCTATGGTGTGTTGCTATATTTTAGCACATTTAAAATTATGTAGCTTTATTGGTGTTTCAAAAGGTGTCTTAAATTTGACATGTGCTAAAAGTTAGTATTAGTACAGAATAAATGTTATATATTTTTATTTACTCTTCTGCCTTTTTTTATATTAATTGAAAGATTTTTAACTTTTTCTTTATTTATTAATTATTTTTTTTTATATATTTTCAATATAAATTAAATTATTTTGCTGACTTTTTGAGTTAATTTGCACTTTATGCATTAGAGCACAATTATAAAAATTAGGGTAAATATATTATTTGATAATTTTTTGAGCCAAATTAATTTGGCAAATTTACACTATCAATTGGAGATGCTATTGTATTGTGTTTTCGTAGCCTTCTTGCTTGTAGCCTTTTGGATATAGTTTCTAAATATGCACACACTGATGTAGCGGTATTGTTACTCATTAAAAGTTACATGGTCTCACTCTAAATAAATTCGGTAGCGGTTAAAAAACTTGTCATATCAATGTGTGCATTTTTTTGTTAGAACTAACAGAAACTTTATTAAACCTCACGAAGCAAAGCATTGATCACACAGGGATTAACCACCTAGAAAGATTAGATATATATATATATATAAAAAAAAAAAACAATTACATACAATTGCAACGAAGACCCCACAAGCAGGGACGGACCCAGAAGCAAATATTGAGGGGGGCAAATGAAATGAAAGGAATAAAAAAGTAAGACTTGGCGGGCCAAATAAAAATTATGACAAAAATTACATGTAAATTTGTAATTTTTTAACATATGAGGGTTGCCAATGCCCTTTTTTTTTATACATGGGTCTGTCCCTGTCCACAAGGCCAAAGCATACTGGTCGTCTTACTACAAGATCGCATAGACCACATCCAACAATGATGGAAGTTGAATAAGAAGATGAGTAAGTTTCCATGGTTTTCTTCTTGTCCATAGCCATAGTAAGCGACTGGCAATTCGAGAACATGTAAACTTCAGTTAAATACGAATGGGAGATGACCTCCAAACCATACTTATCTATTATGTGTAGGTAATACTTATCTATGTGTGGAAAAGTGGGTGTAGATAAAGGCATTTACCCACATATACAATATATGAGGTAGTTGCATATATGTGAAGGAAAACATGACAAATATGTGTAGGTGTATGTCTACATTGGATATGATCGATAACATATGGATGATGACTTGGCATGTGACACAGTGTCATACGTGGCTATTTAGTTCCAACTAGATGAACATCTGTGTGTGGGTAAAAATATAATAAATGTGGGCAAATTAATTTTTGTCATGTTTGTAGTTAAATATATTTTTTTTACATACCATATTTTATATTATTTCATTACAAAAACAAAAATGATACATACTAAATTGTCAATAACACAAAACCATGTAATAGTCATAAAACAAAATATAAACCAAATACTAAATCTAAAATGTAAGAGCGAATACATATAAGTTCATCAAATAACATTAGTGTAAAATGTGGTAGAGAATTAGATGTCTAAATATAAATAACCTATATATTCTTGGACACAGATTCTGAACTAGGTTGGCTAGGTGTGGGTATTGAAGATTCCTAATAAGAGGAGTAGGGATTTCTAGAAGGTCCTGAACTGTGGTCTGATGTATGCATGTTTATTGTGACAAGCTTTAAATGCAAAAGGAAATCATGCCTCCTTGAACAAACATATCTCCTGTATTATATATTAATCTTTTTTACAATATTTATATTTTTATATTTATATATATAAACTAACATATCTTTATCCTTTGTTAAAACAGATATATATTTCATATAGTAACAATAATTCTGTTTATGAAATTAATTCAAATGACAGCAAAGGTCGGTGAAATTTAGAGCACTCGATCAAACTAGAAAATTGATCCATAAACTACTAAAAAGGGAATTGATATGTGTAGTATAGTACAAAGCTCTCTTATATATTGAAACCAATTATGTCACATCTTCGTGAGAATATGGAGGATATGATTAAATACAACTACATTTCATTAAATTAATATACCACCCACATATCCACATTATATATATATATTTATTCATATTCATTAACTAATAATGACAAATTTTATATTCAAATATTGTGGGACTACTACAATATTTTGGAGCTCTATAAAAATGGACGTCAACACTACTACTATAATCACTAACAAAATCTTCTATATATCTTAAGATCTAAATATATATTTTTTTTGCTAAGAATCTTAAGATCTAACTATTACTATACCAAAATGGATAGCCTGAAATTTTTCTTATGCATACTCCCGGTCTTTGTTTCATTTTCGATTCGTGAAAGCCGTAGTTCTATTAAGGTGACTGGTAATAGTCACATTCCCATTATTCCATCTGTGACGCTGAAGTTGATGAGAGTTGATAGAACTTTTGAGTCAGAATCAAAGCCAAAGACAATTATGATGAGAAGAGCTCAACAAGTGTTACAAGTAAGCATTGAGAAACAAGGTGGAAGAAGTTTCGAGTCCAAGAGGGGTCAGTCCAGGAGGACCTGATCCTCATCACCATTGATGATAATAATAAGCTTCATCACTTTATAATTATGTGTAAGTAAAAAAAAAAAAGGGTTTCCTTTTTGTTTTTAGATGTAATAAAGCTATAGTTGTTATTGGTGATTAGGTTTATACTATTTGGATCATTTTATTTTTAATATCGTTGACTTAAATTCTCCGTTTTAAATAATTATGTAGTACACCAAATTTTTTATTTTATTTTTATTAATTACTTTATTTGTTGATTGTTAAGTGTTAGGAATTTTAATTTAATTATTTGATTGTTTAGAATTAATTGTGAGAATTGAATTTTGTTTGTTTGTTTTATTAATTTGATTTATTTTGTGAATTTACTTATGAGTTTTGATTGGGTGCATGAGGTAGACTTAATTATGTGTGTGTGGGCATGTGCATGGTGTGTATGGTATGCATGGTAAGCATGCAATAGATTTCCATGCATTTTATTTTTAAATTTAATAGAGAATAAAATGAAGAAAAAGGTAAGGGATTGTGATTAGAAAAATGGAGAGAGAGAGAGTAGGCATTTGGGAAGTGAAGAACAATGAAAAGAATGGCTTCCTTATTTAGCTAGGTTGACATATCATTTTCTTTGATTATTTTGATTTAAAGGCAAAATCAAGGGAAAATAGAATTTGGGAAAGTTCCATTTTCCCACCTACACTTAGAGTTCGACCATTAGGCCTTAAATAGAAAAAATGAGAGCTTGAAGAGCTCTCAGGGTGGCTGACTAGCATAGAGAAATAGAGAGGAAGAGAGAGCACGAGATAGAAAGAGGAAGAAAGAAAGAAAGAGAGGAAGAAGGAGAAGAAGGCCAGGGGTTCAAAATTATTATGTATTATTTGATCTTGGATTTTGGTTTTGATTCCCCTAAGTATAAGTTTCTCCTCCTCAATGCTAAGTTTTCTTTTCTTTATTTTCATTGTGGTGTTTGAAATTATTAGGTGCTAAGATTGTTTTTTCGCTTTTGTGTTCTTGAACACAATCAAGGAAGGTAATTGATTTTTTCCTAATCTATGATTGATTTGATGGTTTAAGAATCAGATCGTGGTTTTATAATATTGTTTGATGTTTTGCAATATGTGTATTTTTTGATCATTAGATTTGATGAGTTGTTGCTTTGTTTTGGATTAGAGGTTATTTATTGATTAATGAAAATTCTTTATGTATTTTGACGATGGTATGTTATTATTAGAAACATGCTAAGGGTGTTGTTATGGGTTTGAAAGATTCATTTGGGATTCTAATGCCTATAGGTTTCGGCTAGAGTAAGGTTATATATGCTATTGTTGAATCTTGATTTTATCTTGTTATTAGGGCTCATATGGATTTTAAAGAGTTTTGATTTGAGCTTTTGGTTTTATATTAAAATGTGATTATTCAAAGGTCTTCCAAAATGGTTTATCATTATTTTGAGATTAAGGAATTATAGATATACAATCTTGGTATGGTTATAATGAAAGAATGCAAATTGACACTAGAAAATGTTATTGATGTTTCAACCATGTCTTGTTATAGACTTAGGGTTTCTTTTTATTTTTTTGTTTATTTTTTCATGTTATATTATTTTAAATAATATAATGCTAGATTAAATAATGTGACAAAATATGATTTGTCACACCTTGTAACATATTATTGAGAGTTACAAAATTGGACACAAGTGTGTGCCCAAATGTAACATATTTTAGAGTTACAAAATCAGTTAAAAATTTGTAGCTCCCAAATATCTCCCAATGATGTGTAGATTTTATGTTACACATTTTGATTTGAATTCATCAAAGCTATAAGTGAAATGGTTGTTAGAGACATGATTTTAAACTCCATAATGTGTATTGAGGTTACAAAGTCATGTGGAAAGAGGATAAAACCATTTGCAAATGAAAAAAAATTGAGTTTTGCTGAAAATGGAGTTGTGGTCGCAGCCACTAATTATCCCTGGCCGCGGCCTGGGGGACAGAGGCCAGTGGCCGTGACCAGGAACATCTTTGGCTGCGGCCAGGGATGTTGACAACCAACTCCAACTTCTTTTTTCCATCTTGAACGGTTCTAACACCTCATGTAACTCCCAAAACTCATTTTCAATTCCATAAACATCCAATTAAACATTGGTAGCAACCATGAGGTTGGTAAAATTTGAAATTCAAATGGTGTCTCAAAACTCTATAAATAGGAGCAATCACTCACTTGTAAGACACTTTATTTCTATCATCTAGAGAACTTGGCTAGAAATACTCCAAAATGCTTGATTATTCTACATAGCTATTTCTAATATTGAGAGAATCCCTTAGTGCTTGAGATAAGGGGAAATAAACTTTTGGACAAAGGTTGTAAACCTTGTTCAAGTTGGTGATCCCCAATACTCTTCACTTTGGTTGTGTAAGTGAGAGTGATTTATTTCATTGTCCTTGTTGTTTATTATTTCTTCTATTGTTCATCTTGTCATCTTTCTTCTATTGTTCATCTTTTCTTCTATTTCCTCTTGCTATAAGAGTTGTATCGTCTTCGACCTACTTTACTTTACTATTTCTAGTTTTTTTTGTAACTTTTGTCATAGAGTTGTGATTTCTTCTATTTCATCTCCTTATTTCTATATTTACTTGTATTTTTCCAATTGAGTTGTAAGCTTATATAATCATCATCTTTTTTTTTTTTGTATTCTTTTGCTTAGAGTTGTAATAGTTCTTAATTTCCATTGATGCAATAACAATATCTTTAACAGTTCATTTATGAGCATGATTAGTTGTATTTTATGTTTGATGGTATATTGACCAAAACTTTTTAATTGAGTTTATATCTTGAAAATTGTTTAAGCTATTGGTGCATGCTAATCAAATTTGTTGGAATGCATAAAATTATAGAAACATACTAGGATTAAAATGAATATGAGCATATTTAAACAAATTATGCTTGCTGATTTTAATTTATATTTTATGAATATTTATAAATAATTTAACAAGAGAATAAATTATGTCTTAAAATTCACATTTTAAAACTAAGACAAGAAAAATGGTGATTTTCACAAGTTAACTATGTATTTTTCTTCAATAAATACATATAGATTTTTAATTGTTTAAGATTGAGCAAAACTATTTTAAAAGGTGTTTAGAAAATTTGTTTATTAAAAATATGAATATTAGTTCTTTAATCAACGTTTAGAAAAATATAAAATAATGTGGATTTCATGATCTAGAAATATTATTAATTTATGTCATATTTTCAATGGTTCTATTTATTCAATTTTACCAAATTAAAAAGAATACTTTTGTGAAAATGATTAATTTTGCCAAGTTATTATTTTCTGAGAAATTATAAAATTGTCACATTTTATGGATATTAAATAATAAACGAAATTATTATTTGGAACAAGCTAAAATAAGATATCTTTTATGTGATAAAATTTTGAGTGATATTTTTTGATTTGAAGAAGTAATATAGTATTGATCAAGTTGGTAAAACATGTATGCTTGCCGAGTTTTTATGAAATTTTGTATCGCACCAAATTTTTTTTAATTAATTTTGTGCTTTATTTTTTTAATTAATACTTGTTAAGTGCTAGGAATTTTTTTATTGTTTGAATTTTTTGGTAGAAATTATGTGAATTTAAGTTGTTAATTAATTTATTTAATTATTTTAATTTGTAAGTAAATGAGTTTTAGCTGTATGCACCAAGGTGCATGATTAGTAGAGATGCATTTGAACAATTAGGTGTGTGCATGTGCATGGTTTCATGGTGAGCATGCAATAGTTTTTCCTACACATACTTTTCTTTTTATTTTATTTATTTAAGATTTAAAAAGAAAATAAAAAGAAAGGGAAATTAGAGAGAGAGCGCTGGGAAGAGAGTGGGAAATGAGGGATTTCTTCTCCCTATTTAGTTTGAATTTAAATAAATTTAATTGGATGATTTTAGCTAAAATGGGTAAAAACATTGTTGTCATCTTTTCATTTATTCTGTTAATTCTTTTTATTTAAGAAAAAAAAAGAGGAAACCTACATTTTCCTATTGGTTTAGTGGTTAACTCCTTAGGGTTAGGTTTTGGGAGTTAAAGGAAAGAGGGGCCTTTTTCCTTGCCTTAGTGTGTGTGTGTGCCGAGAGAGAGAGAGAGAGAGAGAGAGAGAGAGAGAGAGAGAGAGAGAGAGAGAGAGAGAGAGAGAGAGAGAGAGAGAGAGAGAGAGAGAGAGAGAGATGACAGTAAATGCAGAAAAAACACTAATTTGCAAAAATACAACTTTTTCAATAAAATACCTTAAACTTAATGAAAATCTCGAACTTAGAGAATTTTTGAACAACATAATAAATACTTGAGATCTCAAGATTTAAAATAAAACCAAACTTAATTAAAAATAAATTAGAAACATTATTTTTACAATATAAACCGAATTGATAAATTTGAAATAACTAAAAGAACAAAATTAGACAAACAACAATAAATCTCCAAGGTCAACACTAGGTTGCATTGATCTCATCATTAAACCCGCACAAGATTGCCATGGACTCCACGAGTCACTGCCAAATAATTTATCTAAACAAATAAACTAATAAGGGTAAGCCTAATGCTTGGTAAGGAAATATATCTAACACAAAACATATAAACAATATCAGAATGATACAACCATAAATCATACTCTAAATTCCAACCCATACGCTACATAATTTGAAATAAAAGCACACAAAATAAACCCAACATTCAGTCAAGAGAAAATATAATAATCAAAGTGACGCATATGACGTCTATAATCAAAGTGACACATACGACGTCTATATAAATGACGCATACAATGTCTAATAACTTTCTCCAGACCTTGAAATATTAGGACAACCACAACATATAATTTCACAACATAATCACACAATAGACTAGCCTAATTTCTTTACCGAAAACTTGTGACAAAAAAAATAGAGATTTCCCGAACAAGCCTAGTAATGAGAAATAATGAGAAGAAAGAGTTAGAAAACAATACTAAATAGAATACCAAAATCACGATTTAGAGAACTAAAGTGTACCTCCGAACAATGCACAAGTGAGCCTATAACGCTTCTAAATTCTTCAAATACTTACTAGCATAACGGTACACCAAAAGCTAAAGCTTAAATCTTACTTCCCAAAAGTGTGTAGTATAACCCAAAAGTGTTTTACACTCTCCCACTCAAAGTAGTAATAGCAACATAAGACTTAAAATATATTCAAAATAACGTGATAAAATGACTTCACTTAAGGTCCTTTTTATAGCCTAAAGCTATAGCTAACTTTTCCTGAAAATTTCCTGACTCTTCTTCCCACCTATATCGTATAATTGACATTTTCAACAAAACTAACATTTAAATTTCAAAATTTAGTATATATATATTATTATATATGTATATAACATTTTCTAAAACAAATCTTCAATATCATTAGATAAAAGAAATAAAAGTATATGGAAAAAGTAGTTATATACATGCATATATATAAATAAATAATAATATCTTTTATAAAAGTCTCACATAAAAAGTATTTTTTTTCAGGCGTTACATGCAAGTGAGAGAGAGAAGGAGAGAAAGGAAGGAGGTAAGAGAGAAAGAGAGAGAGAGAGAGAGAGGTCATGAAGAAGACGAAGAAAAGGAAGGAGATGAGGGATTTGGAATTTGTCATAGGTATGGTCTTGATTTTTGTTTTTGATTTTGGTTTATTCCTCTAAACATGTTCTTCCCTCTCATTGCTAAGTTTTCTTCTTTCTCTTTGCTTGTGGTTCGAAATTGGTGGTACGACATTCAAGGTGATTGTACTCTAGGGTTCTTGTCGCTATTGTGTTCTTGATTCTACAATCAAGAGAAGTAATGGATCCATTTTTATTTTTGTGTTTGATTTGGTGTTAATGATGGTTTATGGTTTTTGAATATGGATTGATGTTGACAAGGAAACTATGTTGATCTCTTGTTATTGATATTGTTTTGATATTAGAATCATGAGCATGGTGATATTGATGTTATGACACCTAGAGTTTTTCCCTATGTTATGATGCTATGATTTGTTTGATTTTAAAGTTATATCTAAAAGCATGCAAGGATGATGGTAGACACATCCAAGAGTTTTGGTTTTTGATATACTAATATATGATAATGTTTTAAACATGAAGAGATTTGGTTGATTTTGGTCTATGAAGGTTTCAGCCTAGGGGAATTTTATAGCATGTCGATTCATTTTTTTTTATGATTTGATGTCACTTATAATCATTAGAAACATGTTATGTTATTTTGTTAAGATTGCAAATTGGTATTAAGTTCCTTACAACTGTTGATTTAGTTTTGTATATGTAGTTTTGATCCTAAGCTTTGTTTATAGAATGCATGAGATGATAGAAACACGTGTTAGGGAATGGTGCAACATGATTAAGATGAATTTTTACATGAATATTACTTGCTATTTTTTTTTTCATGTTGTGATAATTGATTTAGGAATTTAAAATATAAAAGTATTTCCTAAATTAATATTTTATAACCAATGTGATCAAAATATTATTTTCTATCATTTTAATGGGACTTTTAAAACTAATTAAAAACATGTAGTTTTTTTTTTTTGGATTTTATAAAAGAAGTATGGTGGATGATTCATGTGTGTGACTTTAATTGAATAAAATAGTTGCTAGAAAATTTTGGTTAATAGGAAGAAAATGTCTTTTAAATGAGATAAGTAAGACAAGGGTATCAAATAAATTAAATCTTAAACTATGTATATGATAAATGTGATATTTTCAAAATTTAAATATGTATTTTCACACTTATATATGCTGTTTTTTTTTTAAATTGTGAAAAGAGTATGGCTTAAAATCAATTTTGTGACTTAAACAAATAATTAGTTTGCTGGAATTTTGGTTTATTAATAGAAAATATCTTGTAAATTAAGATAAGTAAGTCATACACTCTAATAAATTAAGTCTTAGATTTCATATATGAAAATGTAATTTTTTTCCACACTTTATTTATGTATTTTCCCATTTGTAAATATGCAAATTTTTTTAGATAAGTAAAATTATTTTTCTATAAGAAAACAAAAAATTTATTTAGTCATACAAAATTTGTCACAATTTTTTAAATGCTATTTAAATAATAGATGGAATTATTAATTCTTGAGAAATTAAAAGACTGCATGAATTATCTTATAAAAGTAAATATTTTGTAATGAAGTTTTGAATCACAAATGTGTGGTTAAATAAAATAATAATTAAGTGGTGAAGAATTTTGCTTGCTGAATTTTTTTAAAAGAAACGGCAATGAGATAACCAAGTAAAAATTGTTGACTTAAAAGGTTAAATTTTAAGAATACTCTCACATATGCATGTTACATGCAAATGTAATTTTATGTTAAAAAATACGCTTATTATTCAAACATGTGATTTTTATATTGTAACCATGAAAGGTTGATTGGTAAAATTAGCATTATTCTTTATGATTTTACGTGGAATTATCGCATGTTTGAAATTGTAGTGCAATTTGTGCTATGTGTGCATAGCTCATGCACACGTGGGGTATGTATGTTGGACATGAGTATTCTTATGTGATTTAAAAGACGAACATTTGACTATGATTATAGGATCGTTGTGACGTTTCACAATTACTTTGCTTGGACCTGAGGTAAGGAAGTTAAATAGAATTTTCTATGTATTATGCTATGAAATGTGTGACTTGTTATGTTGCAAGAAATGAAGTGTTGTGGAAAATGTAAGTTCTATGCTTCGACATGTCATGATGAGCCAAGTGTTATGAAAGTTGTAAGTTCTACGTTTGATATGCCATGATAAGACAAGTGTTATGAATCATGTAATTTCTATGTTTTGATGTGAACTGTATTACATGTGCTTGTATGATGAATGAAAAGAAAAGGTTTCTAGCATGTTGAACGCAACGCAACAAATGAGTTACTAAAGATATGATGTAACTCAAAGGGTGGACACGCCAAGGTTATTCAAGGATCTGAGATCATGTTTACCTCGTAGAAGACGTTTTACTAGCCTATGTTATACTAGTAACCTCAAGATGTGACATGGACAATAGAGGTGCCATGTTCACAAAGAGTATGTTTATGATGTATGAATGTGACGTATGACTATGATTTCATTTGAGATTATGAAATATGGGTGTGATGATGTTATGCATTGCCCTGACTTACAATACATGCTCTTATTGTGTTTTTTCTTGATATTGTTGTATTGTTGTACTTCCATACTGGGCTTTTAGCTCACCCCCATACTTTCCCCCTTTTAAGTATACAATAGGGTTTCTCCCTAGCACACTCTATAATGTGGGGAATTGCGATGTCTGAGTATGTATGGCGTGGGGTATCCTATGAACGTACAACGATCAATGTGAATGCCAAGAATAAAAGAACACTATGTTATGAATTTTATTTTTAATTACGTCAGTGGGACTTAAACTTTATTTTTTACTTTGCATAAAGATACCTTATTTTATTTTTCAACTATTGGGCCCAATATGCATGTTTTACCAAAGCCCCATTGAGTTTTTTCTTAAAGTGACATTTTTCTATTAACTATGAGTTGAGCGATGTTTTTATAAAGTAATAGATTAGGGTGCTTTACAAATGGTATCAGAGTCGGTCGTTCATGTTTCCAAGGACCCTCCCCATACATGCTAAAGACGGGAAAATCTTACCTCACTATATCGTAAGTACTTGCTTTAATTGTTATCTGCTTTCCTTGTTTTAAATTTTTAGTTTTGTAAATTGCAGTATAGAAAGATGCCTCATATCATTAGGACCACTAAGAAACAGTTACTCAAAGAGATTTGCGCTATACCTAAGGTACAACTCGACGAGGATCACGACAATTAGAGGATCGCCGTACTGAAAATGACATCGGTGGTTTGCGAGCGTATCCAAGGGTTGATTAACAGGAGAGGAGTGTTGCTTTGGCTCATTGTGAAATATTGGGTGCTGAGGGAATCACTGTCTATATTTCTTGAGGCTCTCCATCAGTTGACCATAGCATGGCACGACGTCGTCAAGAACAATTTGGCCTTCGACACAATCGAATACACTATTTACGACCTCGTGGACAATTACAATTTTAATCGTTTGTAGGTGGTCCTGGTTAAGAATGATGATGGAGAGATGGAGGAATGATTCGAGATGGTGCATGACGTGGAAGGGGAGATCTCACGTCAAGAAGTAATACACGCCATACCAAAAGTGAGCGTAAGGATGAGGACATTGGCTAGCGCTCTTGACTACTTCCACATTCTTGAAGACGTCTTCGATTACATCTCAGGGGACGAGTCCATGATTGAGGACTACATTCCGTTTCAATTTCCTTCAATAAATGTTACTAAATAAAATGGGACTTTTTTTGAAAAAAAAAACCCCTTAAACACCTATAGATTTTATTATGGTTTTATTTAGACCCTTTGTTGGATGTTTGAATTTATGGGGTAATTTTGAGCAAACTTTGGATATTATGGTTTAATATTTTTCTCTCTTGCAAACTCTAAATGGTGTGGATATGAGAATGTATGATAACATTCATGATATACTGTAAGTAACCAAACCTTTATGAGATTTATCCTTTCTTATGACTTTCTTTTCGTGCCTTAGAATTTCACAATGTCGACAAGAGGAAGATGAGCAAGAGGAGGTAGGGGAAGGGGGAGAGGCCGAGGAAGAGGTGCCTCTGCAAGTCCCAACGCTGCAGAAATCCTTGACCTAAGAATGCCATTAGCCCAACCAGTAGCCCCAGCTGCATCGGCTGTGGATTTGGTAGTAGAAATAGAAAGATTAAGGGAATAGTTAAGGCGAAGGGACAAGGAGTTGGCTCAAGCTAGACAAGTACCCCAAGTGCCCTAGGTATTGGTGGCACATTGTGAGCCTCTAGTGCTACCACATGCTCCACTGCCTAGCTTATGGATTCCAGCCAGTCTATGAGCGTTTCAGGAAGCAAGCCCCACCTAGTTTTGAAGGGAAAGTTGACCCTATGGTTGCAGAAGATTGGTTAAAGTCAGTAGAAGTTTTCTTTGACCATATGGAGCTAAACGATCATCAAAGGGTTTCGTATGCAGCTCACCTACTCAAGTTGGAAGCAATAATATGGTGAAGCAAGCTCGTGACTTGAACACTATGACCTAGACAGACTTTGTTCAAGCATTTGGAAAAAAGTACTGCAGTGCAGCTGTATTGGCAACCAGGGTGGACAAGTTCGTGACTTTGGTTCAAGGGAACCTTTCCGTTACCGATTACGCTCAGAAGTTTGACAGGTTGGCTAGGCTTGCACCTAAAATAATACCAATCGAAGCTATGCGAGGCCAAAGGTTTATGAGGGGACTTAGGTCTATATTTGCTAGAGATGTCAAGATGACCAATGTTGAGGTTGTTAGTTATGCTGAGGTTTTGGATAAGGCACTTGAAGCAGAGTACTTGGAGGACCGTATTTGGAAAGACAGTGCTGGAAGAAGGGAGGCCAATCGAAACAAGGGCTTCCATGAGGGCAACAAGAGGAAGGCCCATGAAGGACATAACAGTGGCAATGACAAGAGGCCTAGACCCCCAACCACGAATGACAATAACCACAACAATCATAACCACCACAACAACCATAATAGTCACAACAATGATCGTAACCGCAGAAACCACCAAGTAAACAAAGTTGAACATCGCAGTTGCCCTAAATGCTCACGTCGACATTTGGGACAAATGTCAGGCCGATGCCAACAATTGTTACAAGTGTGGTCAGGAAAGCCATATGAAGAAGGATTGCCCACAGTGGAAAACAGGGCAGGGCAGTAAAAATAATATAGTGCCAGTAAGGGTCTTTGCATTAACCCAAAGGGAAGCAGCCAGAAGTAGTATCGTGGTCACAAGTTAGCTCCCTATTTCTGGTATGACATGTAGAGTCCTTATTAATTATTGAGTGACCCACTCTTATATTGCTATGAATGTAATTGATAAACTGGGTATGCCATGTAAACTGTTTGAGCGTAGTTTTAGTACAATGCTACCATTAGGAGACATTATGTTGTCAACTAGATGGTTACAATCAGTTTCTATAATAGTTAAGGGCAGAGAATGCCCAGCAGACCTCATAGATTTAGACATACCAGACTATGACGCTATACTTGGCATAGATTAGTTAGCAAAATATTGAGCAGCGATAGATTGTCGGCTAAAGACCATAGAATTCAGACTGGAAGAAGAAGAACTCTTTTCTTTTAAGGGAGAAGCGACAGGAGTTCGTACACCCATTATACCAACATTGGAAGCTCGGAACATAATGCGGCATGGGTGTTCGGCATATTTGGCAAGTGTGGTGGATAAATCTAAGGAGACAGAGTTGAAACCAAAAAATGTCCACATTGTTTGTGAGTTTCCGGAAGTGTTTCCTGAAGATTTACCTGGATTACCCCCAGATAGAGAAATTGAATTCATGATCGAACTTGCACCAGAGACAACACACATACCTAAAGCACCCTACCAAATGGAATCTGTAGAGTTGAAGGAACTCAAGACCCAACTACAAGAATTGTTGGACAAGGGGTTCATACGACCTAGTCATTTTCCAAGGGGGCACAAGTCCTGTTTGTGAAAAAGAAGGATGGAAGTATGAGAATGTGCATCGATTACCGAGAACTTAATGTTACGTTCCGAATTTGATATTAAGGATGAGTGCCTTGACTACAGTGCCTGGAGGGCCTAATTGGGATTTTATGAGTGAGTAATGGATTTTGTGCGTAATGATGTGTTATAAATGAATTATGTGGTAATGTGATTAGACATGCATGATTGTGTGTATTAAATATGCATGTGGACCCATTTTTGTGAATAGGGACGTGTTTGTAATTTTGGCCCATTGAGGGCATAAATGCAATTGTGCATGTGTTATGAGTGAGAACCCAATGTTATGGGGATATATTTGAGATTTGTGGTCCGACACGATCCTAGGGAGCGGAATAGTCACAACGGGGTCAGATACCCGACTTAGGGTAAGCCTAGGGGTGTTTTTGAGAACTTGGAATGTGCCTAGGGTTTACTGGATAATGGGTAGTTACTTAGCAATTATTTGGGTATGTTGGGATTTAATGGGGATTTGTAGGAACACTCGATGAATTAGTGGGATGTGGTAAATGACGGGATTGCCCTTGGGGCCATTAAAGGACAAGGTTATATCTAAAAGGCATTTTGGACTTTTCAGTTAGGGGATAGACTTTGTTGGCCTTAGATACTAGAACCCACCAGAATTAGAAGGAACTCTCTCTCTCTCTCTCTGTAACACCCTACTTCCTTAGAGCCGTTACTAAGTGAGTTTAAAACGTGCATTTAACTCCCTAATCGAGGTTTTAAGACAAAAGTGTAATTAAACTATAAACAGAGTCATAAACTTTGAAAACAATTCCATTTACTGAAAAACATAAAGCGTTTAACATTTGGGATCCCGACATACCATTTAGAAATATTTACAACTAAAAAATGTAACTAAAGTCGGCTAAACGACAAAATCTGGGTTTAGTACAATCATCTCCCAAAATACCTCTGGCTGTGGCAGCCAGGCAGGCCAAACATGTACGCGCCATCATCACGCTCTCCATACTCAAGGTTGGGCGACTCTCCCCTTGCCCTTACCTGCACCATAGAGCACCCGTGAGTCGAAGCCCAACAAGAAAACCCTCACAAGCAGATAACATACGCATATTTAACATTCACAAATAATAAAGCCACCATTAGGCTAAATGTATACGGCCATGCCGTCCCAGGCGCTTTACCAAGCCCTGGGTTTGCGGTCTACACCATAAGGATATCCCAGGTATCCTATAGGGTCTCACCCTGGCAACTCGCACTCCGTGTGCTAACCGCTGCTCCCAGTCCCTTACCGTACTCAGCCTTCGCCATTCCTGGCCCTCGCCGTTCCTGACCCTTGCCATTTATTCACATATATGCACACATAGCATAATCAAACATATACTTAAACATGAATAAGCCCAATCTAAAGGGGCTACGCCCTGCAACACTATTATATAGGGTCGTACCCTGCAACACAAGCTCTATGGGTACTGCAGTTTTCTTACCTGTATCTCGAGCTTCCAAGCACCGTTGTCCTGAGCACAGTCCCCTAGTCCGAGCCTCGCTGAAACCCTAGTCACGACGAACCAACAATATTCATCCATCAAGTTATAATATGTTAAATAGCTTTGGGTCATAATTCTAGTCTCCGGAGCATTGAATTCTATCAATTCGGGTGATAAAATCCATCCCGAGCCTAAAACCTCCTTAAAGCCCCAAAATGCACCAAACATTGTGGCCCCTAGCTCAACCCGAGGCCCTGCCTCATTTCAGCCCACACGTACCGTGGCCGCGCCTCCACTTCTAGGTGCCCAGGTGTTCAAAGGGGCCGCGGATTAGCAAGAACAATGCCGTGGCCCGACCCCTCGAACCCTGAAAAACCCACCAGTTTCTCTACCAAAACCAAGCCAATTACCCCTAAAATCATTCTAACAACTTAATTTAGTCATCTCAGAAGTTCCACTATGATTCCAGCAGCAAAACCTAACAAATTCTAGCTTCAAAACTCATTAAACTCAACATTCAATGTAACGCCCTGGTTACCCCAGAACAGTTACGGTGAACGGTGAACCGGAAATTTGACCTGCTACCCGAGTCCTTTGGTTAAAAACGTGCTCTAAGTGTTATTAACAGGTTAAGGTGAAAAACAATAACCAGGAAAGGGTATCTTTTATTAAGTATATAACTGCTCATGAGCTTATCAAAACATTTACAAGTTATTTACAACTCAAATGGTCACTACTGTTTCAAATTTACAAACTCGTTGACCTAAGCGGAAAAATAGGGTAACCCCCCCTAGTTCCTCTGAGAACTCCTTGGCCGTGGTAGTCAAGTGGTCACATATGTACACATCACCACCTAAGCTCTCCACTCAAGGCTGGGTGAGCTTTTCTTTCCCTTTACCTGCACCACATAGCACCCATGAGTCGAGGCCCAGCAAGAAAACACAATATAGCATGATATAATATCAACAATGATCATAATAATCATTCAGGACTATCAGTCCAAAATAGATAGGTGGCAGTCGCAAAAGTCACTAAATTGGGAATAGCTCCCTTTAGCCTTGTGACGATAGAGTCACCGGGACTTAACAGGTATGTGAACCTTTCATTAGGCCCTGGCTCTGAGTAACTAGTCTTAGATTAGCCAAGCGCTTATAAGTTTCATCGACCTTAGGGTCGGTCCAGCATTAATGCCTTAGAGCCATTCAATGCTGATATCGATTAGATCTAATCTTCATTCGGCCCTGCGTTCAGGACGCTTATGCCGTTTCTGACTCTTAGGTCAGTATCCCTGACTAGTCAATGCCATATACCAGTAAATAGTACTCACTAGCATTTAATATGCAATGCACGTCCACATTTAACAATCAACATGCCTCAATAACAATCACGCATGCCATATATACACAAGGTGCAGTTTCCTTACCTCAGATTCGAGCTAAAATGAATAAAAGAACGACCTCAGAGAACGATCAACTTTTAGTCCTTTAGCGGTCACCTAGTCATAACCAAACACGGGACATCATCAATAAAAATGATCAACATAGGTTCCCAGACCAATATCTAGCCTCCGGGACATCAATACAAAATAATCCAAGTAGTAGGAACAATCCCGAGGCCTAAAACTATGTTCCCAGGGTCAAAACACACAAATGGCCTCAACCCTGCTCAAGAGCTGCGGCCCTAGCACCTTGGGCCGCAGCCCCTAGCCACCACTGAAGCAAGGGCCGTGGTGCCCAACAAGAGCAAATTCCCCCACCTGCTTCTTCGAGCTAGGGCCGTGGCTCTCCAAGAACAGGGCCGCGGCGCCCAACCCAGAACATGCCCAATCTCGTCCTAAACATTAACAAATCATCAAATCAAAGTTCCCAAGCTTCCCAATGGTCCAAAACCATCAAAACCCAAGGTTCAATCAAACCAAAAACTCAACGGTTCACAAAATCCAATTAAGAGCTTAGAAACTCTAAAAACTCAAAACTTTAAACTTAGATTACCTTTGATTAGGTTGTTTCTCGTCAAATCCTTTGGTCAAGAAGCCTCTAATCTTTCCTCGGATTGCTATGCCTAAATCCTCGCTTGATTTCGACTCCTAGAACTCGAGATTTCTTCGAAAAGGCTTCGAACGGTAAAAATGAACTACAGAAAGAGAACGAGAGGTTTTCTAACGTACGTTCTATCTGACAAGCTACTTCAAGCTTAAGTAACCTCAAATAAAACCTAGTGCTCGGGGTCCCAAAAACCTCCCCGGGGACATTATAGTCAAAACTTCCAGAATTTCACCCTGATCTCAATAACTCCCAATTTATCATCAAATAACATTCCTATTACCCAATAATTGACCTCGTTATGACAAAACCGCTATTCCATTATATAGGACCGTCTCATGCCGAATATCTTGAATATATCTCCATAATAATGGGATCTCATTCATAATTCACAATATGCACCCAAATATACATTATACCCTTAACGGGCCAAATTATCAAAATATCATAATACTCAAATGTGGACCCACATGCATGCATATAACATCATATTATAATATAATTCACATAAACATGCATATATTCATTTAATGGCACAATTAAACAGTTATGGCCCTCCCGGCCTACTAAACCGCCACTAAACCACATTAGGGATTCGAGGCATTACATTCAATCTTCAACTTCAAAACCTCAAAGGAACTAAGAAAGCTAGTCATTAACCATTAAATTAACTAGCTAAAATCACAGTTGATGCTTACCTTAGCCTCTGTTTGAATCCTCAAAGTGATGCTGAACAATTCTCCAAGTTTAAAGCTCAAATCCTAGCTTGATTTGCAAAGTCTCCCCTTGGTAAGGTTGAGAGAAAACAAGAGAGAAGGAAGAGAGGTTTGGGTTGGTTCACAAAGTTCCGAAAAATTCTTATGTTTTGTTTTATTAAACTTAGTCTCTAAGGTTACCTCAAGGCTCGGGGTACCAAAAACGTCCCCGAGGGAAAAATGGTAAATTTCCCCAATATTCCCTCCTAAACATTCGATCTTCAAATATATTTCCAAATATTTATTTCCATAACCCGATAACCCCATAAAACATCTAATACCTGAAATACCCCTCGACTCGCCTCGAGTCGGATTTTCGACCCCGTTGTGACTTTCAACGTAACCGCTCCCTAGGACGGTCTCGGATCGTGCAACACAGATATATCACAATTGTTTCTATTATCACATTTATGCCCTCAACGGGCTAAAATTACAAACATGCCCCTACTAACCAAACGGGGCCCACATGCATATTTAATTCACCTAAACATGCATCACTAATCACATATTCACACAAATTCACATATTATAACAATAAACCACTTATTGCCCTCCAGGCACGCTAATCAAGGCCCTAAGCCTTATTAGCAAATTTGAGTCATTACAATTATCCCCTCCTTACAGAAATTTCATCCTCGAAATTACCTGAACAACTCGGGATACTGCTCCCGTATTTTTGACTCAAGTTCCCACATCGCCTCCTCAACCTTGTTGTTCCTCCACAGCACTTTCACCAAGGCGATGGTCTTGCTCCGGAAGACTTTTTCCTTCCAATCAAGAATCTGAACCGGCTTCTCCTCATAAGACAAATCCTGGTCCAGCTCCAAATTCTCATAACTCAGTATATGCGTCGAATCAGACACATACTTCTGAAGCATGGATACGTGAAAAACATTATGAACGCCTGATAAGGCTGGAGGCATTGCCAACCTATAAGCTACCTCCCCAACCCGTTCCAGAATCTCGAAGGGCTCAACAAACCTAGGGCTTAGCTTGCCCCGAACACCAAATCGTTTCACTCCCCTCGAAGGTGAAACTTTAAGGAACGCATGGTCACCAACCTGAAATTCCACGCTCCTGCGTTTCAGGTCTGAGTAACTCTTCCGACGACTCTGGGAGGCAAGCATTTGTGCTCTAATCTTTTCAATCGCTTCATTGGTCCTCTGAACCATCTTAGGACCCAAATAACTCCTCTCACCCATCTCATCCCAATGGATAGGTGATTTGCACTTCCTCCCATAAAACATCTCATACGAAGCCACTCCGATAGTCGCCTGATAACTGTTATTATACGAGAACTCAATCAAAGGGAGAAACTTACTCCAAGATCCCCCAAAATCTAGCACACAGGCTCGTAACATGTCCTCCAGTATTTGAATCGTCCTCTCAGTCTGACCATCAGTCTGAGGATGATAAGCGGTACTAAACCATAACTGTGTGCCCATAGCCTTCTACAAACTCTCCCAAAACTTGGAGGTGAAGGTGGGGTCCCTGTCGGATACTATCGACCTCGGAGCCCCATGAAGTCGAACAATTTCCTTCACATATAACTCGGCATACTTCTCCACAATATAAGTCATCCTGACAGGTAAGAAGTGGGCAGACTTGGTATACCTATCCACAATCACCCACACTGAGTCAAGCTATCCCACGGTCTTCGGCAAACCAACCACAAAGTCCATGGCGATATCTTCCCACTTCCACTCTGGAATCCCTAGAGGCTGTAGCAACCCCGCTGGCCTCTGATGTTCAGCCTTGACCTACTGACAAGTTAAGCACTTGGCCACGTAATCCACCACACCCCTCTTCATGCCCGACCACCAATACAAAGCTCTCAGATCCTGATACATCTTCGTCGTACCTAGATGTAAGGAATAGGGAGTGGTATTCATTTCATCGAAGATCTCCCGCCGGATATCAGAATCCATCGGAACACAGATCCGACCCTTGTACTTCATTAACCCCATCTCCGAGATAGAGAATTCCTTAGCCGCTCCGACTAAGATGTTCTCCCTGTGACCCTTCAACTGGAAATCATTCCCCTGTGCCTCCTTGATCCTCTCAAGGAGTGTAGACTGAAGAGTGATGTTGGCTAATTGACCAACCACCAACTCTATACCCGCTCTAGTCATCTCCTCTGCTAGCTTATCGGATATCTGTCTCGAACTGAACAAATGTCCTGGGCCTTTCCGACTCAATGCATCAACAACTTCATTAGCTTTTCCAGGATGGTATAGGATATCATAATCATAATCCTAAACCAACTCCAGCCACCGTCTCTGGCGCATATTCAGATCCTTCTGGGTAAAGAAGTACTTCAAACTCTTATGGTCGGTGTATATCTCGTACTTCTCACCATACAGATAATGTCTCCAAATCTTAAGTGCGAATACCACCACTGCCAATTCTAGATCATGCATGGGATATCTCTGCTCATACTCCTTTAACTGTCTCGATGCGTAGGCTATGACCTTCCCAATTTGCATTAGCACACACCCTAAACCTTGTTTGCAAGCATCACAATAAACTATGAACTTCTCATTTTCTGTCGGCAAACTCAACACTGGCGCAGTGATCAGTCGCCGCTTCAATTCTTTGAAACTATACTCACATCTATCTATCCAAACATACTTTGTCTTCTTCCTTGTCAATTCTATCAATGGCATAGCTATCCTAGAGAACCCCTCAACAAACTGTTGATAATACCCTGCCAATCCTAGAAGCCTCTTCACTTCCGAAACACTGCTTGGTCTAGGCTAGTCTCTCACTGCCTCAATCTTACTTGGGTCAACCAGAATCCCCTCCTTACTGACGATATGGCCCAGAAATGTAACTTGCGGTAACTAGAACTCGCACTTGCTAAACTTAGCATATAACCTATGCTCCCTTAACCGCTGCAACACCAAACGTAGATGCTGCTGATGCTCTATCTCTGACTGAGAGTATACCAGAATGTCGTCGATGAACACAATCACAAACTTGTCTAAATAGTCCTTGAAAACCCTATTCATCATGTCCATAAAAGCTGCTGGGGCATTGGTTAATCAAAAGGACATAATGAGGAATTCATAGTGCCCATATCTCGTGTGGAAAGCGGTCTTTGGTGTGTCCTCCTCCTTGATCCTTAACTGATGGTAACCTGACCGGAGATCAATCTTGGAAAATATTGTCCTTCCCTATAGCTGGTCAAATAAATTGTCGATCCTAGGCAGTGGATACTTGTTC
Source organism: Humulus lupulus (assembly GCF_963169125.1). Classification (NCBI taxonomy): domain Eukaryota; kingdom Viridiplantae; phylum Streptophyta; class Magnoliopsida; order Rosales; family Cannabaceae; genus Humulus; species Humulus lupulus. Next base: position 139,299,481 of record NC_084801.1, on the reverse strand, counting down.
TTAATGGTCAACTTGTTCAACTCCCTGTAGTCAATACACATCCTAAGAGATCCATCCTTCTTCTTGACAAACAACACCGGAGCACCCCATGGCGAGAAACTCGGTCTGATTAACCCCAAATCTAGTAACTCCTGCAACTGATTCTTTAACTCCTTCAACTCCGCCGGAGCCATTCTGTAAGGTGTCCTAGATACTGGCTCTGCCCCTGGTACCAACTCTATAACAAAATCAATCTCCCACTGCGGTGGCAGCCTTGGCAGATCTGCTGGAAATAAATTCAGTAACTCACATACCAATCTGGTCTCCCCAGTCCAACCGACACAACCTTAGAGGTATTAACAACATTCGCTAGGAATCCTATGCAACCTCCCTTCATCAGGTCTCTAGCCTTCAGTGCTGAAATCATAGGTACTCGCGGTCCACTAGCTGTTCCCACAAATACAAAGGGTACCTCCCCTTCTGGTTCAAAAGTCACCATCCTATGCTTGCAGTCAATCATCGTCCCATACTTTGATAGCCAATCCATCCCTAGGATCATATCGAAGTCATCCATTACTAGCTCAATCAGATCAACAGACAACTCCCTACCATCTACCTCTACTGGTAAAGCTCTAATCCATCTCCTAGAGACTACCAGTTCCCCAGTCGGCAACAAAGTCTGAAAACCTCTAGCATACAAAACACTAGGTCTACACAGTTGATCTATCACTCTAGCAGATACAAACGAATGAGTAGCTCCCGAATCAATCAAGGCAGTATAAGAAAACCCAACACTAGAAATATGATCTGTCACAGCCGAGGGGCTAGCCTTCGCCTCAGTTTGAGTCAAGGTAAACACTCTGGCAGGAACGAGACTGTCACCCTGCTTCGGCTCCTCTTTCCTGGCTTGTGGGCAGTCCTTCTTCAAATGATTGGCACTCCCACAGAAAAAGCAGGCCCTAGCCCTGTACTCACCCTGATGTCTTCGTCTACACCGGGGACACACTGGAAAACTCTTCCAGTTGTCACCTTCGCCTTGATGGCCACTAGAAGCATCTCGTGCCCTCCTATCCAAACTGGGAGGAATAAAGGAATCTGGGGCCTTCCTCTTCTGCTCAATGGAGCCACTACCCCAAATGGATCCCATAAAAGGAGGCACCATCCTCCTGGCATCGCGCCTAACGACACTCTCTCTCCAAATCTGATCCTCGACCCCCTCACCTGTAAGGGCCTTGTCCACAACCCGAGCATAGGTAGTAGTCTCTGGATCCAAAGTGATCTTCACATCATAGGCGATCATAACGTTCGATCCCCGTACAAATCTGTCTCTTCTTGCTGCATCTGTCGGCATTAAATTTGGCTCAAGCTTTGCTAACCGGTCAAATTTCAGAGCATACTCCATAACGGTCAACCGATTCTGTGTCGAATTGATGAACTCGTTAACCTTCGTAGCTCGGACTGCAACACTGTAGTATTTCTCATTAAAGATGTTCTTGAATTCTTCCCAAGTCATAAAAGTCATATTCCTCCTCTGAACTACTACATCCCACTAGATGCGGGCATCCTCTCTGAACATGTACCTGGCAAAAGCTACCCTCTCATATCCTTGCACCCTCATAAAATCCAGGATGGAGGAAACCATATTCATGCACTGCTCTGCCCACAGTGGGTCTGGTCCACCTTGAAAGGTGGGGGGATGTTGTTTTCTGAATCTCTCATATAAAGGTTCCCACTTGTTCTCCACAACAGATTGAACTGGCACTGGCTCCAAAACCTACTGAACTGGAAACCCAGTGACCTGTGGAGGGGCCTACTGCCTCAATTGTCGAAGTTCTTCCTCTGTTTGTTGTAGTCTTACTTCCATTTTGGCAAAGATCTGTTGCCAATTCTGTGGGGCAGGTGGAGGGTCCTTGTAACGCCCCAACTCCTGGGACCGTTACGGTGTGCCTTGTAAATAGTGCTAAACTCGCTAATCGAGTCATTTGGCCAAAATCGTGATCTAAGTATGATTAGCGATTTAGGGATTAAACATTTTGGTTAAGATATAACGTTTCACTAGAACGTTTAACATATACATTGGGATCCCGAAAATACGATTCAGAGTTTATTACAGAAAATATTTACAACAGGCCGTTCTAAGCGGCAAAACAGGGTTCAACCCTAGTTCCACTTTAAACCTCGACCGTGGCGGTCGAGCAGCTGCATATGTACACGTCATCACCTAAGCCCTCCAACTCAAGGGTGGTTCAGCTTCTTCTTGCCTTTACCTGCACCACATAGCACCCGTGAGCCGAAGCCCAGCAAGAAAACATAACACTTTCATAAACATTATCAAATGATTATCATTATAATCACACTGAACATGAAGCTTTCAAACCAATGGGTGATCATCACACGATTTTAGCCGGAGAGTGGCTGTTAAGTAAGCCACCAGCCTCCAAGCTCTGCTTTCTAGCGGGAGAGTGGCTGTTAAGTGAGCCACCAGCCTCCAGGCTCTCTTTTCTAGCGGGAGAGTGGCTGTTAGGTAAGCCACCAGCCTCCAAGCTCTGTTTTGTAGCGGGAGAGTGGCTGTTAGGTAAGCCACTGGCCTCCAAGCTCTGTTTTGTAGCGGGAGAGTGGCTGATAGGTAAAGCCACTAGCCTCCAGGCTCTGTTTTCTAGCGAGAGAGTGGCTGATAGGTAAAGCCACTAGCCTCCAGCTCTACTTTGTTCATCGACCCTCAGGGTCGGTCAGGCATTAATGCTCCTTGAGTCATTCAATGCTAGTAGTCGATTAGATCTAATCTCTGTTGGCTTGCGTGATACACGCTAAGGCCGTTCTGACAAATAAGTCAGCGCTTCCTGACCTGTGTCCAGTAACACTGCCGAGCCTGACAAATAAGTTACAGCCTCACAGCTGATACTAACACTTTTGTCGATTCTGACTAATTAGTCAGTACCATACACAAGTAAGCAATGCTTTCAACATATATCATATGCCAGTTATCCAAGAATAGGGCATTCAGCATGCTCACTAAACAGTTTCCAGCATAATCATAATCATGCACAAATTCAGAGACTCAAGCTCTGGCCAATCTCATATTCATCATTCATGGCATGCCCTAATCACATGTTTCTCATGCATCACATGCATCTCACTTAATCATCAAGCATGCCTCAACAACAGTCATATGCAAATGGGCAAGATTGCCAAGCATTCATTATGCTATCAACATTTAATCACCCAACATGCATCAATCATAGCCATGCATGTCATATTCAGTAGCCAATCAACATGCATCATAATAGCCATGCACGTCATGCTCAATAATCAACCAACATGCATCCATAATAACCATGCATGTCACATATACACAGGGTGCAGTTTTCTTACCTCAGATTCGTGCTAGTACCAATATAAGAACGATCCTTGAGAACGATCAACCTTTAAGCCCTTAGCGGTCACCTAATCATAACCAAGTATGAAACACCATCAATAACATGATAATCAAAGGTTTCACACCAATATCTAGCCCCCAAGAGATCAATCCAAACTAATCCAAGTAGTAGGGACACTCCTGAGGCCCATAGCTAAGTTCCCGGGGTCAAAACGAGCAAACGGGGTGAAAACAGGGCAAGGGCTGCGGCCCTAGCACCTTGGGCCGCGGCCCCCAGGGTTCTCTGAGGCAAGGGTCGCGGCGCCCAACAAGGCTCATTTCCTGACACCTGCTTCTTCGAACTAGGGCCGCGGCGCACAAGAACAAGGCCGCGGCCCCCAACCCTAGGCCTTTCCCAAACGCGTTTTAAACACTCCAAATCTTTCAAAAACATACCCAAACATTCCCCAATCATCAAATCAAAGTTCCCAAGCTTCCCAATGCTCCAAAACCCTCAAAACCCAAAGCTCAAACTGACCAAAAACTCAACAATCAACAAAGTCCAATTCTAAGCTTTAAAACTTTAAAAACTTAAAACTTAAAACTTAGATTACCTTCGATTGGGTTGTTTCTCGTCAAATCCTTCGGTTAAGAAGCTTCTAATCCTTCCTAGGATCGCTATGCCTCGACCCTCGCTTGATTCCGACTCCCAGAACTCAAGATTTCCTCAAAAAAGCTCAAACGGTAAACCGGTGTGTTTCGAGAGAGAACGAGAAGTTTCTAACGTACGTTCTTATCTGTCAAGTTACTTCAAGCTTAAGTAACCTCAAATAAAACCTAGTGCTCGGGGTCCCGAAAACACCCCCGGGGACACTATAGTCAAAAGTCCCAGAATTTCACCCTGATCTCAAATATTCCCAATTTATCACCAAATGGACATTTCTATTACCCCAAAATTGACCCCGTTATGGTAAAACCGCTAACTCATTATATATGACCGTCTCATGCCGCATAGCTCGAATATATCTCCATAATAATGAAATCTCATTCACATATTACAATATGCACCCAATTTACAAATATGCCCTCAGCACGCCAAATTACCAAAATGCCCTCATCATTAACATATGAGCCCACATGCATGCATTCACCATCATATAATAATATAATTCACATCGTCATGCATATAATCATTAAATACTATAATAAATCAATTATGGCCCTCCCGGCCTCCTAATCAAGGTCCTAAACCTTATTAGGAAATTTGGGGCATTACAACTATCCCCTCCTTACAGAAATTTCATCCTCAAAATTTATCTGAACAGCCCGGAATAAGAATTCCGCACAACCAATTCCAGTTTCCCAGGTCATTCTCTTGACCTCACTGTTTCTGCAATATACTTTGTTCCTCAAAATCTCATAACTCAACTCATGAGTTCTTTCAACCCATGTCCACTGCATGGAAATGCACAAAACAATGTACAACTATCAGAACCCAAACTATGGTCCAACAAAAGATAATTTTACCAGTCCTATCCAGGACTTAAACTGGCATACCAATCTAGGCTCAACTTGCCTTTACTCATCACCCCTTACCATGGTGATTCTTTAGGAAGACATAACTTCCTACCTGGAACTCCATGTTCCTGCTTTTCAATTTAGTATCACTTTCCATTTAATCTGAGAAATGAGCATCCCTGCTCCAACCTCTAGTAACCTTTATGGTCCCCTGAACCATCTCATGACCCAGATGTAACATCTCACCCATCTCATTCCAATGTACAGGTTATGAACATGTTCTACCAAGCCTTATCTCATAAGGGACCTTTTCAACACTGGACAGTTCTCCCTCTGATTATAATCAGCCCGAGAATAACGATCTGTACAAAATTCCATCTATCTATTCATCGCCGTCTCTCACCCTTCCATAACCTGGTAGTAACATTAGAGTCTTCATCTGATAAGATGGACCCTGAGTTCACGAAGGCTTTCTATCCTTCTCACAAGGAGATTCAAATGTAGATCAGCTATACTTTTCACCTGTCCTTACTGATACACTAGACTCACTTGGACTACCAGTCCACAATGACTTAATGCCAAATCATTTCAATCCATCAACCTGGGAATCCCACCGCGAAACCCATCGCGATGCTCACTCATTCCCCACTATGAAATTCCCAAAAGCTGTAATGGCTTTGTTGTTTCCTGATACACTGTCTCGACCTGCTAACAGGTAAGAGCTTTACATATGCTTGAATGAAACGAACAAAAGAAGTAGCATGAGATTCATCCAGAATCTCTCAGTTAATCTCAATATCCATCGGATCCCAAGTCCGACCTCTATCTCACTATAAATTCATGTCTGTCACTAACAACCTTTAGCTAACCCAGCTAAAGCTTCCCATTCAACCTTACCCGTCTGTGGCTCACTCAATCATCTTTCCTTTCTATCCTTCTTGAGATAATAATCTCACACAGTAAACTGGCCACTCGGCCCGCCAGAAACTCTATCTAGTCCTGGTCTGATTCTTTAATCAACATGTTACATAGGCAATCACTTTTCTCTATCACTGGGATGTCATAACAACCCACTAACTGGTCCTGGTCTATAAAGACCCAGCACTTTCTCCCCAAGGCACCTAAAATATCTTCTTACCATCCATGGACACTCCTGTCCCCAAGGCACTCTACATTCTTGGCAATTCTTCGCAGAGAAAACACCACTGTACCATCATCCAAGACGATCATAAACCTCATTCAAGGCTATCCTTGAATACACTATTCATCTGGTTCACAAACACTTAGCATCAACCCAATTCACAAGATATACTCAGCACTCACAGTGCTCTAATCTAATACCAATTTAATCCCTTACATAATTTTCTCACTCTGATCTCTAACTGGTCTTAACCAGATCCAAGATCCACCCTAAAGGATTCCATCTTACTCAGCAACTAACTCTTTAATTCTTACAACCCCACTGAGCCACTCAAAACTGTGTTTAGATCTGATTCCCTCTCTGGCACTAAATCAAACACCATTCTAGTCCCTTTTCATAAAAAGAGCCCTGGCAGACCACTTGGGAATACATTCAAAACTCACAGACTAGTCCAGTCTGTCTTGATCTCACTAGCACAACCTAAGTGGTATCCACCACACTGGCTAAGAGTTCCATGCACCTCCTTGCACAAACTCCAGCCCTCACATCCGGTATCATAAATATATTGAATCCATGCATAGTGCCAATTGTCACAAGACTCTTCGCTAACAAGCTCAAGAATTACTATACTTTCCTTGCCATTCAAAACTGTTCTTTAGTTACTCAACCAATCCAAACCCTGGATCAAAATAAAGCCCGTCAGTCATAACTAACTCATGAAAACCACTAATAAGTCCTTGCCATAACTCAACTTATCTCTTAGGTCACCAATACCGTGCTACTTTTCCCATCGCAACATAACCATGTGATCAACATTTACCATCCATATACCTTTCTCTATATACATACCAACAAAAGAATAACATGGCACCAAAGACAAACAACATAATTCACAACTTGGAACTAGTAGACTGACCTGTCATCCCCGAGGAGCTAGTCTCAGACTCAGACTCTGATTGCTCTGGAATAAACACTCGAGTTGGAATCGAGCTGTCTATCCCCCTTAGCTCACGCTATGCCTCTCGGCTTGGGCAATCCCTCTTGAAACATGACCTTGCTCGACATTCCCCCAAATGCCGCCTCTTGCACCACGTGCATACTGGACGAGTCTGCCAGCTTTTCTTCTTACTTGCTCCAATAAGTGGAGGTACCACTATCTGGGCTCCATGCCTCGTGGCACTCTTTTCCTCATCTCTGATGCTTCCAACAGCAAGAGCCTTCTCTACCACCTGAGCATAGGTAGAGACTTCATAAACTGGGGCGACTCTAATGCCCTGAACTATTCCAGGATTCAACCCCTGAATAAATCTTTCCTTTCGAACTATATCTGTGGGTACCATGTCTAAGGCAAACTTGGCCAACTCATCAAATTCGGTAGCATATTCAGTCACTGACGCATTGCCCTGAATAAGATTCAGGAACTCATTCATCTTGGCAGTCTTAGCTACATCACAATAATACTTCTCATTAAACAGCTGCCTAAATTCTTTCCATTCCATCACAGCTGTGTCTTGTGTCTGGGATACTACCTCCCACCCTGAGTCGAGCTTGTCACTGACAACGAGCATACATGTTCGGTCATTCTCCAGAAAGCATAAACCTTGGCTTGCTCTGATACCAAGTTGTAACGCCCTACTTCCTTATAGCCATTACTAAGTGAGTTTAAAACGTGCATTTAACTCGCTACTCAAGGTTTTAAGACAAAAGTGTAATTAAACCATAAACAAAGTCATAAACTTTGAAAACAATTCCATTTACTGAAAAACATAAAGCGTTTAAAATTTGGGATCCCGACATACTGTTTAGAAATATTTACAACTAAAACATGTAACTAAAGTCGACTAAACGACAAAATCTGGGTTTAGTACAATCATCTCCCAAAATACCCCTGGTCGTGGCAGCCAGACAGGCCAAACATGTACGCGCCGCTCATCACGCTCTCCATACTCAAGGTTGGGCGACTTTCCCCTTGCCCTTACCTGCACCATAGAGCACCCGTGAGCCGAAGCCCAGTAAGAAAACCCTCACAAGCAGATAACATATGCACATTTAACATTCACAAATAATAAAGCCACCATTAGGCTAAACGTATACGGCCATGTCGTCCCAGGCGCTTTACTAGGCCCTGGGTTTGTAGTCTACACCGTAAGGATATCCCAAGTATCCTATAGGGTCTCGGCCTGGCAACTCGCACTACGCGTGCTAACCACTGCTCCCGGTCCCTTGCCGTACTCGGCCTTGCCATTCTCGGCCTTCCCCGTTCCCAGCACACATATCATAATTAAACATATACTTAAACATGAATAAACCTAATCTAAGGGGGCTACGCCCTGCAACACAATCATATAGGGTCGTACCCTGCAACACAAGCTCTACGTGTACTGCAGTTTTCTTACCTGTGTCCCGAGCTTCCAAGCACAGTTGTCCCGAGCACAGTACCCTAGTCTGAGCCTCACTGAAACCCTAGTCACAACGCACCAACAATATTCATCCATCAAGTTCTAATATGTTAAATAGCTTTGGGTCTAGTCTCTGGAGCATTGAATTCTATCAATTCGGGTGATAAAATCCATCCCGAGCCTTAACTATTGAATTCCCGAGCCTAAAACCTCCTTAAAGCCCCAAAATGCACCAAGCGCCGCGGCCCTAAGAACTCATGCCCCGACCCCTAGCTCAACACAAGGCCCTGCCTCATTTTAGCCCACACCTCGCGACCCTGCCTGTAGGGCACCACGACGCGCCTCCACTTCCAGGCACCCAGGTGTTCTAAGGGGTCGTGGCTCAGCAAGAACAATGTCGCGGCCTGACCCCTTGAACCCAAAAAAACCCACCATTTCAGAAGTTCCACTATGATTCCATCAGCAAAACCTAACAAATTCTAGCTTCAATACTCATTAAACTCAACATTCAATCTTCAACTTCAACACCTCAAAGGAACTAAGAAAACCAGTCATTAACCATTGAATTAACTAGCTAAAATCACAGTTGATGCTTACCTTAGCCTCTGTTTGAATCCTCAAAGTGATGCTGAACAATTCTCCAAGTTTAAAGCTTAAATCCTAGCTTGATTTGCAAAGTCTCCTGTTGGTAAGGTTGAGAGAAAACAAGAGAGAAGGAAGAGAGGTTAGGGTCGGTTCAAAAAGTTCTGAAAAATTCTTATGTTTTGTTTTATTAAACTTAGTCTCTAAGGTTACCTCAAGGCTCGGGGTACCAAAAACGTCCCCGAGGGAAAAATGGTAAATTTCCCCAATATTTCTTCTTAAACATTCTATCTTCAAATATATCTCCAAATATTTATTTCCATAACCCAATAACCCCATAAAAGGACTAATTCCCAAAATACCTCTAGACTCGCCCCGAGTCGAAATTTCGACCCCGTTGTGACTTTCAAGCTAACCGCTCCCTAGGACTGTCTCGGATCGTGCAACACAGATATATCACAATTATATCACAATTGTTTCTATTATCACATTTATGCCCTCAACGGGCTAAAATTACAAACATGCCTCTAATAACCAAACGGGGCCCACATGCATATTTAATTCACCTAAACATGCATCGCTAATCACATATTCACACAAATTCACATATTATAACAATAAACAACTTATTGCCCTCCAAGCACACTAATCAAGGCCCTAAGCCTTATTAGCAAATTTAGGTCATTACACTCTCTCTCTGTGTCTCCCTCAGTATTCTCTCTCTTGGCTCTCTCCCTCTCTTTAGTATGCTTGGAGGTGTTGATGAATTCTTGAGGATTCTGGCTAAGGAATTGTAAAATTGGAGGCTTGAGGTGCTTGGGAATTAGCTCAGGCCAAAATTGTCACTAAGGTAAGTTTCAAAACAAATGTTCTTACTAAATCATGTGGTTTATTCTAAGTGTTTTAAGGTTTGAGCTTTGGTTTGATGGTTTAAATTTTAATGGGTTATGAGCTAAGAATTGGGGTGGTTTTGCTGGTCATGCTGTGTTGTTATAAGTTTGGGATGTAACTCTGAGTTTGGGGAAAGTTTAGGTAGGTATTTGGTGAAGTTAGACTGAGAAAAACACATTGAAAATGGTGGGATTTCTGGGTTCTCAGGCTCAAGCCGCGACCTTGTTCTTCAGACGTCGTGACCCGTATGAACAAAAGGCTTAGGAGCCTCTGTTTTTGCCCAAGCGCCGCGGCGCAGGCTAAGGTGCACCGCATCTTGCGTCCTTCAGAATGGAGGGATTTTCCCTCTGACTTGAGCGTGCCGCAACCCTTATGGGTTGGGTCGCGACTCTAATAGGCAATTTTGGAAAATGAAGGTTTTAGGCTTGGGAACCCAAATGTTAAGGCTCAGGAAGGATTCTAATATTCATTTTAGTAGAATTTGAGGTTATGGAGGGTAGTATATTATTTAAAAAATATTTTAATTGATTTAGATCATAATGGATATTTATTAATACGTTGTGACTAGGTTTTACCACTCATGCTCGGGATTAGGAATCGTGCTCGAGATCGCTTTAGGTTGTCAACTCGGGACACCAGGTAAGAGAACGGTTTGTACCCATATAGCTATGTGTTGTATAGTGATGTATGCATTGTTTATTGTTATTATGTCATACATGTGATTATGACTGATCGGCAAGAGCCGGGATTGGCAAAAGCTGGAAGCGGCAAGAGCTAGATGAAGCAAGAGCCACCAGCGGAAAGAGCCGGAAGTGCCAAGAGCTGGGAGCATTAAGGGGCCGAGATCAGCTTTAAGCATGCAGAATGCAGGCGCAAGGGCGAGACCCTCAAGGGTGCTGTAGCATCCCAAATTTGCTAATAAGGCTTTGGGCCTTGATTAGCGTGCCTGTAGAGCAATAAGTGGTTTATTATGTTAAAGTGTGAATTTGATGAGTATGTGATTAGAGATGCATGTTTAGGTGAATTAATCATGCATGTAGGCCCCGTTTGGTTAGTAGGGGCATGTTTGTAATTTTAGCCTGCTGATGGCATAAATGTAATATTTGTGAATATTGTGATATATTTGTGTTACACGATCCGAGACAGCCCTAGGGAGTAGTTTAGCTAGAAAGACACAACGGGGTCGAATACCCGACTCGGGGCGAGTTGAGGGGTATCTCGAGCATTAGACATTTTATTGGGTTATTAGGTTATGAAAATAAATATTTGGAGATATATTTGAAGTTAGAACGTTTAGGAGGGAATATCGAGGAAATTTACCATTTTGTCCTCGGGGACGTTTTTGGTACCTCGAGCCTTGGGGGTAACTTAAAAGACTTAAGTTAAGTGAGACAGAACTAAGGAAACCCTCAGAACTTGGTAAACCGACCCAATTTTTTTTTTCTCTCTCTCTCTCTCTCTCTCTAAACCATACCAAGGGAAGCATTGAAGATTAAGCAAGAATTTGAGCTCTAAACTTGGATATTAGCTCAGTTTCAACTTGTGGATTCAAGCAGAGGTTAAGGTAAGCCTTGAACTGTGATTTTAGCCATTAAATTCTCTAAGTTATTGTTTGAGTTTTAGCTTTCTTGAGTTGTTGAAGTTTAAGACTGAATCTGGGATTTGATGAAGTTTCAAGTTAGCTTTTAGTTAGGTTTTGTTGCTGAGACTATAGTAGAACTTTTGTGGTGATTGAATTGGGTTGTTAGGTTGATTTTGGGGTAAATTGGTTTGGTTTTAGTTATTAAAATGGGGGATTTTTCTGGGTTTGAAGGGTCGGGCCGCAACATTGTTCTTACTGAGTCACAACCCTCTAGAACAGTTGTGAGGCCAGGAAGAGGGGCGGGCCGCGGCATACTATAGGCTGGGCCGCGGCGCGCATAGGTAGATTTTGGGGGTTTGGTTTCTGGTTGAGGTGGGCCGTGACATGGGGCTATGGGGCCCAACACTTAGTGGGTTTTTGGACCCCAAGTAGGTTTTAGGCTCAGGAATCCAAAAGTTAAGGCTTGGGATGGATTTTATCACCCGGATCGATAGAATTCATAGTCCCAGAGACTAGAATTATAACCCAAAGTTATTTAATGGAATAAAACTTGATGGATAGATGTTTTTGATGTGTTGTGACTAGGTTTTCAGCGAGGCTCGGAGTAGGGGACTGTGCTCCGGATATCGGTGCTCGGAAAGATCGGGACATAGGTAAGAAAACTATTTTACCCGTAGAGCAGGGTGTGGCCCTATACTTTTTATTGCAGGGCACGACCCTATGTGATTGTGATGTAGGGCATAACCCCATTGATTATGTTTATGTATGTTTAAGTATTTGTTAAATTATGCTATATGTGCATATTTGTAAATGAACAGTGAAGACCGAGAACAGCGAGGGCCGGGAATGGCGAGGGTCGGGAACAGCGAGGGTCGGGAATGGCAAAGGTCGAGAACGGCAAGGCCGAGTACGACAAGGGGCAAGGAAAAGCTTTAAGAACGCGGAGTGCGAGTTGCCAGGGTAAGACCCCTATTGGATACCTGGGATATCCTCATGGTGTAGACCGCGAACCCAAGGCTTGGTAAAGCGCTTGGGACGGCATGGCCATTATGTGTTTAGCCTGTTGGCGGTTTTATTATATGTTGATTGATAGATATGCATATGTTGATTGCTTGTGTGGAGTTTTATTGCTGGGCTTCGGCTCACGGGTGCTCTATGGTGCAGGTAAGGGCAAGGGGAAGGTCGACCAACCATGAGTACGGAGAGTGTGAATCGACATGTACATGTTTGGTCTGCCTGGCTGCTACAGCCAGGGGTATTTTTGGGAGATGTTTTATATTAGTCCAAATTTCTTCGTTTAGTCGACTTTAATCATATTTTTGAGTTGTAAATATTTCCAAACAATATTATGGGATCCCAAATGTTTAACGCTTTATAATTTTCAGTGGATGATTAAATTTTCATATTATATGACTTTTATTATAGTTTAGCTACAATTTTAACCTAAAACCTCAGTTAATAAGGTAATTGCACGTTTTAAACTCATTATTAACGGCTCTAAGGAAGTAGGGCGTTACAAATTGGTATCAGAGCGAGCCAAGGTTTATGGTTCCTGGAGATTGACCAAACATGTACGCTCATTGTCAGTGACAAGCTTGACTCAGGGTTGGTTGGTAAAGATTGAATTATATGTTTGACTATGTGTTTAGATGCCCTGTTTGCCTGATTATTTTATATAGAGCATGATGAATGAGTTAACATATTGATGATGCTAGGGCATGGCCCATTGAGTGTTGTATGCTATTTGTGCATCGTGGATTGCTATTATGGTTGGGTGATGTGAATTGGGAGGTTTTTTTGGATGTTGTTATCATGCCTGATGAGCGGCGTCGTTGATTGCAGGCATATTTTTGAGATGCCTCGACAATCATCTAGACTCCACGATAGTAGGGTCGAGGATGACAACTAGTGTCAGGACCCTCCACCTGCCCCACAGAATTGACAATAGAAGTTTGCCGAAATGGAAGCTAAACTGCATCGAACAGAGGAAGAACTTCGATAGCTGAGGCAGCAGGCCCATCCTCAGGCCACTGGGGTGTCAGTTCAGCAGGCTGTGGCGCCAGTGCCAGTTTAGCTTGTTATGGAGAATAGGTGGGAACCTTTGTATGAGAGGTTCAACAAGAAGCATCCTCCCACCTTCAAGGGTGGACCAGACCCACTGCGGGCCGATCAGTGGATAAATATGATTTCCTCCATCTTAGATTTTTTGAGGGTGGTAGGGAACGAGAGGGTAGCTTGTGCCAGCTACATGTTTAGAGAGGATGCCCGCATCTGGTGGAATGTGGTGACTCAGAGAAGGAATGTTGCAGTTATGACTTGGGAAGAATTCAGAATCATCTTAAATGAGAAATATTATAATGTTGCAGTCCGAGCTGCGAAGGTTGACGAGTTTATCAACCTATCTTCGAACCGGTTGACAGTTACTGAGTATGCCTTGAGATTTGACCGATTGGCAAAGTTCGCACCAGATTTGGTGCCGACTGATGCGGCTAGAAGGGATCGGTTTGTGCGGGGGCTGAATGTTAAGATCTCCCATGATGTTAAGATTACTTTGGATCCAGAGACTACTACATATGCCTAGGTAGTGGACAAGGCCCTTACAGCTGAGGGAGCCGAGGATCAGATATAGAGAGAGAGCATTGTTAGGTGCGATGCCAAGAGGACGGTGCCTCCATTTACTGGATCCAGTCAGGGTAGTGGCCCCATTGAACAAATGAGAAAGGTCCCAAATTCTTTTGTTCCTCCTAGATCGGATAGTAGGGCACATGGGGCTTTTGGCGGTTGTCAGGGCAGAGGTGACAACTGGAGGAGTTTTCCAGTGTGTCCTCCATGCAGACGACGACATCAGGGAGAGCGCAGGATCAGGGCCTGCTTTATCTGTGGGAGTGTCAATCATCTGAAGAAGGACTACCTGCATGCCAAGAAAGAGGAGCCGAAGCAGGGCGATAACCTCGCTCCTGCCAGAGTATTCACCTTGTCTCAGACTGAGGCTGAGGCTAGCCCCTCGGTTGTGACAGGTCAGATTTCCAGTGCTAGTTCTTCTTATATTGCATTGATTGATTCAGGATCTACCCATTCATTTGTGTATACTAGAGTGACAGATCAACAGTGTAGACCTAGTGATTTGTATGCTAGGGGTTTTCAGACTTTGTTGCCAACTGGGGAACTGGTAGTCTCTAGGAGATGGATTAGAGCATTGATAGTAGAGATAGACGGTAGGGAATTGTCTGTTGATCTGATTGAGTTAGAGATGGATGACTTCAATATGATTCTAGGGATGCATTTGTTATTAAAGTATGGGGCGAAGATTTACTGCAAGCGCAGGATGGTGACTTTTGAACCAGAAGGTGAGGTACCCATTGTATTTGTGGGGACAGTTAGTGGACCGCGAGTACCTATGATTTCAGCACTAAAGGCTAGAGACCTAATGTAGGAAGGATGCATAGGATTCCTAGCAAACATTGTGGATACCTATAGGGTTGTGTCGGTTGGGCCGGGTGAGACCAGATTGGTATGTGAGTTTCTAGATTTGTTAGGGTTGCTGCCACAACGGGAGATCGAGTTTGTTATAGAGTTGGCGCCAGGGGCGGAGCTTGTATATAGGAAACCTTATAGAATGGCTCTGGCAGAGTTGAAGGAATTGAAGATTCAGTTGCAGGAGTTACTGGATTTGGGGTTCATCAGACCGAGTTTCTCGCCATGGGGTGCTCCGGTGTTGTTTATCAAGAAGAAGGATGGATCTCTTAGGATGTGTATTGACTACAGGGAGCTAAACAAGTTGACCATTAAGAATAAGTACCCATCGCCTAGGATCAATGATGTATTTGACCAGCTACAGCGAAAGATAGTGTTTTCTAAGATTGATCTCCGGTCAGGTTATCATCAGCTAAGGATTAAAGAGGAGGACATACCAAAGACTGCTTTTCGCACAAGATATGGACATTATGAATTCCTGGTCATGTCTTTTGAATTGACCAATGCCCCAACAACTTTTATGGACATTATGAATATGGTTTTCAAGGATTATTTGTGATATCCTATACCATCATGGGAAGGCTAATGTAGTAGCTGATGCATTGAGTCGGAAGGGCCCAGGACAATTGTTCAGTTTGAGTCAGATATCTGATAAGTTGGCTAAGGAGATGACTAGAGCGGGAATAGAGTTGGTGGTTGGTCGGTTAGCCAACATCACTCTTCAGTCTACACTCCTTGAGAGGATCAAGGAGGCGCAGGGGAAGGATTCCCATTTGAGAGGACACAAAGAGAGTGTCTTAGTCGGAGCGGCTAAGGACTTTTCTATCTCGGAGATGGGATTACTGAAGTACAAAGGTCGGATCTGTGTTCTGATGGATTCTAGTATCCGGAAAGAGATCTTGGATGAATCTCATACCACTCCCTATTCTTTACATCCAGGTACGACAAAGACGTACCAAGATTTGGGAATCTTATATTGGTGATCAGGAATGAAGAGGGACGTGGTGGATTATGTGGCTAAGTGCTTAACTTGTCAGCAAGTAAAGGCTGAACATCAGAGGCCAGCAGGGTTATTGCAGCCTCTAGGGATTCTAGAGTGGAAGTGGGAGGATATCACCATGGACTTTGTGGTTGGTTTGCCAAAGACCGTGGGACAACATGATTCAGTGTGGGTGATTGTGGATAGGTATACCAAGTCCGCCCACTTTCTACCTGTCAGGACTACCTATCCTATGGAGCAGTATGCTGAGTTGTATGTGAAGGAAATTGTTCGACTTTATGGGGCTCCGAGGTCGATAGTATCTGACAGGGATCCCACCTTCACCTCCAAGTTTTGGGAGAGTTTGCAGAAGGCTATGGGCACGCAGTTGCGGTTTAGTACCGCTTATCATCCTCAGACAGATGGACAGTCTAAGAGGATGATTTAGATACTGGAGGATATGCTATGTGCCTGTGTGCTGGATTTTAGGGGATCTTAGAGTAAGTATCTCCCTTTGATTGAGTTTTCATACAATAACAGTTATTAGGCGATCATCGGAGTGGCTTCGTATGAGATTCTATATGGAAGGAAGTGCAGATCACCTATCAACTGGGATGAGACGGGTGAGAGGAGGTATTTGGGTCCTGAGATGGTTCAAAGGACCAATGAGGCGATTGAAAAGATTAGAGCTCGAATGCTCGCCTCCTAGAGTCGCCAGAAGAGTTACTCAGACTTAAAACGCAGAAGTGTAGAGTTTCAAGCCGGTGACCATGTGTTCCTTAGGGTTTCACCTTTGAGATGAGTGAAACGGTTTGGTGTTCGGGGAAAGTTGAGCCCTAGGTTTGTTGGCACCTTTGAGATTCTAGAACAAGTTAGAGCGGTAGCTTACAGGTTGGTGATGCCTCCAGCTCTATCAGGGGTTCATGATGTTTTTCACGTATCCATGCTTCAGAAGTATGTATCAAAATTGACACATGTATTAAGTTATGAGAACTTGGAGCTGGACTGGGATTTATCATATGAGGAAAAGTCAAACCAGATTCTCGACCGGAAGTATAAAGTCTTGCGGAGCAAGACCATCACCTTGGTGAAAATGCTGTGGAGGAAAAACAAGATTGAGGAGGCGACCTAGGAACTTGAATAAGATATGTGGGAACGGTATCCCGAGTTGTTCAGGTAATTTCGAGGAAGAAATTTCTGTAAGGAGGGGATAGTTGTAGCGTCCCAAATTTGCTAATAAGGCTTTGGGCCTTTATTAGCGTGCCTAGAGGGCAATAAGTGGTTTATTATGTTAACGTGTGAATTTGATGAGTATGTGATTAGAGATGCATGTTTAGGTGAATTAATTATGCATGTGGGCTCCATTTGGTTAGTAGGGGCATGTTTGTAATTTTTACCCACTAAGGTCATAAATGTAATATTTGTGAATATTGTGATATATTTGTGTTGCACGATCCGAGACAGTCCTAGGGAGCGGTTTAGCTAGAAAGTCACAACGGGATCGAATACCCGTCTTGAGGCGAGTCGAGGGGTATCTCGAGAATTAGACATTTATTGGGTTATCGGGTTATGAAAATAAATATATGGAGATATATTTAAATTAAGAACGTTTAGGAGAGAATATTAGGGAAATTTACCATTTTTTCCTTGGGGACGTTTTTGGTACCCCGAGCCTTGGGGGTAACTTAAAAGACTTAAGTGAGACAAAACTAAGGAAACCCTCAGAACTTGGTAAACCAACCCAAAAAATTTTCTCTCTCTCTCTCTCTCTCTCTCTTTTTCTCTAAACCATACCAAGGGAAACATTGAAGAATAAGCAAGGATTTGAGCTCTAAACTTGGGGATTAGCTCAGTTTCAACTTATGGATTCAAGCATAGGTTAAGGTAAGCCTTGAACTGTGATTTTAGCCATTAAATTCTGTAAGTTATTGACTGAGTTTTAACTTTCTTGAGTTGTTGAAGTTTAAGACTGAATTTGAGATTTGATGAAGTTTCAAGTTAGCTTTTTGTTAGGTTTTGTTGTTGAGACTATAGTAGAACTTCTATGGTGTTTGAATTGGGTTGTTAGGTTGATTTTGGGGTAAATTGGCTTGGTTTTAGTTATGAAAATGGGGGATTTTTCTGGGTTCGAAGGGTCGGGCCGCAGCATTGTTCTTGCTGAGCTGCGACCCTCTAGAAAAGGTGGGAGGCTAGGAAGAGGGGCGTGCTGCGGCACACTATAGGCTGGACCGCGGCGCACATAGACTGATTTGGGGGTTGGGTTTTTGGTTGAGGTGGGTCGCGACATGGGGCTATGGGGCCACGATGCTTAGTGGGTTTTTGGACCCCAAGAAGGTTTTAGGCTCGAGAATCCAAAATTTAAGGCTTGGGATGGATTTTATCACGCGGATTGATTGAATTCAAGGTCCCAGAGACTAGAATTATAACCCAAAGTTATTTATTGGAATAGAACTTGATGGATGGATGTTATTGATGCGTTGTGACTAGGTTTTCAGCAAGGCTCGGACTAGGGGATTGTGCTCAGGATATCGGTGCTTGGAAAGCTCGGGACACATGTAAGCAAACTGTTATAACTGTAGAGCAAGGCGTGGCCCTATAGTTTGTATTGCAGGGCACGACCCTATGTGATTGTGATGTAGAGCATAGCTCCATTGATTATGTTTATGAATGTTTAAGTATTTATTAAATTATGATATGTGTGCATATTTGTGAATGAACGGCAAGGCCCGGGAACGGTGAAGACCTAGAACGACGTGGGTCGGGAATGACAAAGGCTGGGAACGACAAGGCCGAGTATGGCACGGGGCCGGGAGCAGGGTTAAGCATGCGAAGTGCGAGTTGCCAGGGTGAGACCCCTATTAAATACCTGGGTTATCCTCACGGTGTAGACCACGAACCCAGGGCCTGGTAATGCGCGTGGGACGGCATGGTCGTTATGTGTTTAGCTTGTTGGCAGTTTTATTATATGTTGATTGATTTATATGCATATGTTGATTGCTTGTGTGGAGTTTTCTTGCTGGGCTTCGGCTCACGGGTGCTCAATGGTGCAGGTAAGGGCATGGGGAAGGTCGAACAACCATGAGTACGGAGAGCGTGAAGCGACGTGTACATGTTTGGCCTGCCTGGCTGCCACAGCAAGGGGTATTTTTGGGAGATGTTTTGTATTATTTCGAATTTCGTCGTTTAGTCGACTTTAATCATATTTTTGAGTTATAAATATTTCCAAACAGTATTTTGGGATCCTAAATGTTTAAGGCTTTATAATTTTCAGTGAATGATTACATTTTCAAATTATATGACTTTTATTATAGTTTGGCTACACTTTTATCTTAAAACCTCGGTTAGCGAGTTAATTGCATGTTTTAAATTCACTTAATAACGACTCTAAGGAAGTAGGGCGTTTACAAGTGCTGTACACACCCATTCGGCTAGGACCGCGGACTTGGTGCCTGATAACGCACCTCGATCAGCGAAGGCCGCTGCTATGGTTTTGTGTTGCTATGTTATTGTACTACCATGCCATTATACTGTTGTGTTATTGTACTTTTGTGTTTCTATATTGTTTTGCTACTGTACTATAGGCTGATATGCAGTGTGATACTATACTGCAGTAATGTTGTGCATTCCAATAGAAACATGTAATCACTTGTTGTCTTTTACTAAGTATGTATTTGTTGAAGTATATTATTGTATGCTCTGCTGTGCAGTTCTCTTGCTGGGCCTCAACTCATGGGTGCTCTGTGGTGTAGGTAAGGGCATGGAAAAGGGATCAAACAATCATGAGTTGGAGGACATGGGGTGGTGTGTACATGTTTGGCCTACCTGGCCGCCACGACTGGGGTATTTGAGGAGCGGTTATGGATGTTTGATTTTGTTGCCTAGGTCAACTATAAGTAACCTTTTGATTTGTAAATATGTTCCTAAATAATATTTTTGGATCCTAATGTAACATTTTTCTAATTTTAATGAATGACCACCCCTTTTATACTTAATTTTCATTAACCAAGTCTTCATTTTTAAATTAACCACACTTTTGGTCTAATACCTCCATTAGCGAGCTATGACACATTTATAAATCACATGGTAACAGCTCTAAGAAAGTAGGGCGTTACACTTAATAAGGTCACAATTAAGAACAAATATCCTTTGCCTAGGATAGATGACCTTTTTCATCAACTGCAAGGGGCAGAAGTGTTCTCATAGATAGATCTGCGATTCGAGTACCATCAGCTAAAGGTGAAGGAAGGAGATATTCCTAAAACTGCTTTCAAAACTCGCTACGGACATTATGAATTTCTAGTGATGTCTTTTGGACTCACTAATGCCCCAACGACATTCATAGACATGATGAACAGAGCATTTAAGGACTACATGCATAAATTCGTAGTGTTGTTTATAGATTACTTTCTTATCTACTCAAAGACTAAGGAAGAACATGACGAACACCTGAGGCTGACGCTAAATAGACTACAAAAGCATTAACTATATGCTAAGTTCTCTAAGTGTGAGTTTTGGTTGGAACAAGTAACTTTCCTAGGGAATATAGTGTCCAAGAATTGAATAGCAATAGATCCAACAAAGATCAAGGCCATTAGAGAATGGCCCCAACCCAATAATGCCTCAGAGGTTTGAAGCTTCTCAGGGTTAGCGGGTTATTACTAGAAGATTGTTGAGGGTTTTTCTATGATCACCACACCTTTGACCAACTTAACCCACAATCACCAAAAGCTCACATGGATGGAGAATTGTGAAGAAAGCTTTCAAACTATGAAGGATAAGTTGATCTCTGCACCTATCCTTTGTGTTCCAACAGAGGGCGGAAAATTTGTGGTGTATTGTGACACATCTAAAAACGGCTTAGGTTGTGTGTTGATGCAAAATGGGAAGGTGGTACCATATGCTTCAAGGCAGCTCAAGGACTATGAGCAACGGTATCCCACTCATGATCTTGAGTTAGCCGCAGTAGTGTTTGCACTGAAAGTATGGAGCCATCACCTTTATGGGGATGTGTGAAATTTACACCAATCACAAAAGTCTGAAGTACTTCTTCACTCAAGAAAAATTGAATATGAGACAATGTTTTGGTTTGAATTAGTAAAGGACTATGATTGTGAAATTATATACCACCCTGGCATGGCCAATGTGGTGGGTGATGCATTGAGTATGCAAGGACATGAGAGTGTCTCAACTCTGATAATGATAAAGACAACTCTGCAGAAAGAGATTATAAACGTCGGTATTGAATTTGTAACAGGAGGCTTAGCGAACCTCACTCTACAGTCCTCTCTATTGGAATAGATTAGGGAAGGACAGAAATTGGATGAAGCCCTAATGAAGCAAGAGGCTTTGGCACAGGAATGTAGTCACAGTGACTTCACTATGTCTAACAATGGATTGCTATGATATAAGGATACGATCTGTGTGCCTAACAATGATGAGATTAAGGAAAGTATTATGAAAGAGGCACATACAACACCCTATTCCTTACATCCATGGTCAAAAAAGATGTACCAAGACCTTAAGGCATTGTATTGGTGGCTTGGAATGAAGAAATATATTGCTGAGTTTGTTTCCAGGTGTTTGACATGTCAGCAAGTCAAAGCAGAACACCAAAGGCCAGCAGGGCTACTTTAGCCACTTTATGTTCCAGAATGGAAATGGGAAGACATAGCGATGGATTTTGTGGTAGGGTTATCTAGGACTTCAAAACAACATGATTTTTCTTGGGTAATAGTGGAAGGGCTCACTAAGTTCACCCATTTTCTACCAGTTAAGTGTTGGAAAAATCTTATATAGGATCTTTATTTATTTTCATGTATATCTAATATTAAACAAATTAATACGAGATAGCCTAAAACATGTTTCTAAAATTAAATTCAAAGAGAAACAAATAATATAATACTTACAGTATACGCAGCGGAATTAAGAGTCCTTCCTTCAGTTTCTCTAACTCTTGTATCCTTTCTGTCGCATAGTATTATCAAGAAACTGAACCGATCTTCTATTTTCTTCACGATCTTCCAATGTATCCTTAGAACCACCTAGACTAGTGTGGGAAATTCTCAACACATGAGATAGATATACAGAGAAGAAGAGAAAATAACAAAGTGGCTCAGAAAAGGACTTGTGTTTAGAGAGAATATAAAACTATCAGAAAATCTGACTTGTGACTTATCTGTCGTCTCTAAAATCTTCTCTCTAAGCACTCCTTTTATAGAATCAATTAGGCCATTTAATTTAATTAAAAAATCAATAAAATAATAGCCATTTTGAAGCCCTAGGTCGAAATTATCATGGGCTATAGGCCCGTGAAATTTCCCATTTGATTATAAGCTCATTGGACTTAAAATCAAGGCATGTATTATTTTCTATTGATTTAATTAATTAAATAATTATTTAAATCCTTTATCAAATTAATTATTTATAATTCGAACCTTGATTTAAATTTATTTATTAATTTAGATACAAATTTATCTTAATTAATAAATCTGCCATAAATTCTCTTTTCTTCTCAAAATTACACAACTCTGTGAAAACTATCCAAAATTGACCTGGTCAACTTTGATAATTCTAATTGATAATTAAATCAATTAATTGAGACTATCTAGATGATTTTATCCAAGGTACAATGGGGACCATGGGCCTATGAAATCAAGCTCCAATAAGTTATCATAAATCTAACAAATAAATTTACTAACTTATTAATTCCTCATGACTCCACTATCGACTTGGAATTGCACTCTTGAATTCATAGAACACTCTATAACAAATATAGATACGCTATTAATTATCCATTGTTACAACCATAATTGTCACTCAATCCTCTATAGACGGTCTACAATGAGATAGGACTAAAATACCGTTTTACCCCTCATTGTATTTTATCCTTAAAACACTTAGTTCCTTGTAAATGATATTTCAGTAAACTAATTTAATTACTGAAATGAGATCTCTATCATTTATCACCTTGAACCAAACTAAAGGAAACCATCGTTTCACTTCTTCATGAGAAGCTATAGATGTTCATATCTATGATTAACACTCCCACTCAATTATACTATTGAGTTCCCAAGATGTAAGTATGGGCTAGTCCGTAGGGTAAGCTGGTAACGAACAAGTCAAAGAACTCAAATAATAAAATCAGTTAGAATACTAACCACTCTGAATTGAGATTGAATTGACCTATGGTCAACTATATGATATGACTAGAATAGATAATAACGGTATGTTTATTTATCTTATCAACTGTCAATATCGGTCTTGTCCGATGTAACAAATACATCCGATCTTATCTACTTTGCTAATGTTCTGGAAAGAACATAACACTGTAATGTGTAAGTAGATCATATCGGAGATTGGCAAGTCAGTGTAAATCCAGTGTACTGACTAATCTTAGGACTAACTTATTTTGAACATATAATCATATTTATATTCCACTGTGATTACGTCACTATAAATAAGATTAGCTATATGCTCGGGATTTAATAGAAGTTTATATTAAACAAATAATCATGAAAATAAAACATGTGAGCAAAGTGATTGACCAAGTCAAAAAATGATTTCTATTCTTTTATTGATAATAAAATGAGATAACAAAGAATTTGAGTTTTAATTAGGGCATAAAACCCCAACAAACTCCCATTTGCACTAATTAAAACTAATGCCTTAATTATACTAATCCCATTTCCTTGATATGCTTATCAAATGTAGCTTCTAGTAGTGTCTTTGTAAACGGATCCGCAAGATTGTCTTCAGTTGCAATCTTCATAACCTTCACATCTCCCCTGGCCACATATTCTCGAATAATGTGATACTTCCTTTCTATATGCTTACTCCTCTTGTGACTTCGAGGTTCTTTCGAGTTGGCTATCGCTCCTGTATTGTCACAAAACAACACAAGCGGTTTATCCATTTCTGGAATAACACCAAGATCCGAATAGAACTTCTTTTGCCAGACTATTTCCTTAGATGCTTCTGACGCGGCTATGTACTCAGCCTCCATGGTGGAATCTGAGATTGCAGACTGCTTTACGCTTCTCCAAATCATAGCTCCACCCCCAAGAGTAAACACCATTCCAGAAGTAGACTTTCTGTCATCGACATCAGTCTGAAAATCTGAATCGGTGTAGCCTACAGGGTTCAGAACACCACCCTTGTAGACTAACATATAATCCCTAGTCTGTCTCAAATACTTCAAGATATGCTTAACTGCTATCCAATGCTCCGGTCCTGGGTTTGACTGATACCTGCTCACTACTCCCACTGCATAGCAGATATCTGGTCTAGTACACAACATGGTATACATTAGACTTCCAACTGCAGATGCGTAAGGAACTTTTCTCATTGCATCTTCCTCTTCAGGAGTCTGGGGAGACTGCTTCTTTGAAAGATGAATTCCATGGCGGGACGGTAGACGCCCTTTCTTGGAATTTGTAATTGAGAAACGTTCAAGCACTTTATCTATGTAAGCTGCTTGAGATAGAGCTAAAATTTTGTTCTTTCTATCCCTGATGAACATAACTTGCTTCACCCAAATCCTTCATCTGGAATTGAGTGCTCAGCCAATTCTTCACATCTGATAATTTCTTAACATTGTTTCCAATGAGTAAGATATCATCTACATAAAGAACCAGGAATACCACTATTTGACTTGCCTTCATTTGGTAAACACAGGGCTCATCAATATTTTGTTCAAAGCCATAGGTTTTGATTATTTCATCAAACCTAAGATTCTAGGAACGAGAAGCTTGCTTAAGTCCATAGATTGACCTATTCAACTTGCAAACTTTTCCTTCTTGTCCAGATACTTTAAATCCTTCTAGTTGATCCATATAAATGACTTCGTCAAGCTTTCCATTAAGAAAAGTTGTCTTGACGTCCATTTTCCAGATCTCATAGTCGAGAGCGGCTGCTATGGATAGGAGGATGCGAATGGATTTGAGCATGGCTACCAGACTAAAAGTTTCCTCATAGTCCACGCCTTCTCTTTTGGTATAACCCTTTGCCACTAATCGAGCTTTATAAGTCTCGATACTTCCATCAACACCTCGTTTCTTCTTGTAGATCGACTTGCACCCAATGGCCCTAAAGTCACTAGGTGCTTCCACAAGATCCCAGACGGAATTTGAGTACATGGAATCCATTTCCTGTTTCATGGCTTCGAGCCATAGTTCCTTTTCAGGGCTAGCCATTGCCTGTTTGAAAGACAATGGATCATCATCACTAGTGTCACCAACAACCATATTGGTTTCACCATCTAAACCATAGCGAACTGGGTTCCTAGAAACCCTCCCACTGCGACGAGCCTCTGTGACTGTTTGCTCAGGAATAGTGGTACTTTCTTCATTTAAACCGACTTACGTCGGTTGGACGTGAAGAGTGGGAATTTCATCATCGACTTGCGTTGATGACGATGGAACATTGGTTAGAGTAAATTCTTTAACCATCTCCTCTAAAACTACTTTGCTGCGAGGTTTAAAGTTTTGGACATAGTCATTTTCCAGAAAAGTAGCATTTGTAGAAGTAAGCACTTTCTTTTCTGAATGACTATAGAAAAGTCCACCCCGAGTACCTTTAGGATAGCCAACAAACATGCAAAATTCAGTTCGCAGTTCTAGCTTTCCCTCCTTTTTCCTTAGGACGTGAGCGGGACACCCCCAGATTCTATAATGGCGTAAACTAGGTTCACGACCATTCCAGCGTTCTAAAGGTGTTTTGGGGATTGATTTTGACGGCACGACATTGGGAATGTCATTTGCGGTTTCAATTGCATGTCCCCAGAATGAATTTGGTAAAGTTGAGTAACTAAGCATGCATCTAACCATTTCCAATAAAGTTCTGTTTCGGCGTTCCGCTACACCATTTTTTTGCGGAGTACCTGGGGCAATAAGTTGTGATAAAATCCCAAGTTCAGTTAAATGATCTTGGAACTGCATATCCAAATATTTCTCCACCCCTATCAGATCGCAAGATCTTTAACGTTTTACCTAATTGGTTCTGAGCCATTGCTAGGAATTCCTGAAACTTTGAAAATGTTTATGATTTCCTATGCATTAGGTAAAGACATGAGTATCTAGAGTAATCGTCAATAAAAGTGACGAAATACTCAAAACCACCCCTGGCTTGTACATTCAAAGGTCCACAAACATCTTAATGCACAAGACCAAGTGGTTCTTTGGCCCTATCGCCCTTTGCAGAGAATGGACGCTTGGTCAGTTTGCCTTCTAGACAAGATTCACAGACAGGTAATTCACCTAAGGTGAGTTCCCTCAAAGGTCCGTCCTTTGTAAGTCTTTGAATCCTATCATAGCCAATGTGAGCTAGTCTCAAGTGCCATAAATACGTCATATTATTGTTATCGGTCTTTTGACGTTTATTGGTCCTAGGTTTAGCTACTTTGAATAAATCATTGTTAAGAGAGAGGGGTTCGTTAGGTCGTAGAATATAAAGCCCGTTTTTCAAACATGCAATACACAATTGTGATCCATTGAAAGAAATAGATATATTAAAACTTGTGAAAGTCATAACAAATCGTTCTAATTGCAACATGGAAACTGAAATTAAATTTCTACTAAAATCCAGAATAAAAAATACATCTTTTAAAATTAAAAATTTATTTCCGAACTTCAGACGAGCTCTTCCTCTAGCTTGGACCGCAACGAACGCTCCGTTTCCAACTCTAAGCTTTAAGCCGCATTCGTTCACTTCCTCCCACTATTCAAGAAGCTGTAAAGAGTTACAAACATGGTTAGTAGTTCCAGAGTCATTAATCCAAACGGATTTATCATTCTCTAAAACACATGTTTCCAAGATAAATGAACTATAATCATTACCTTTGTTTTTCGCTGCTAGAAACTTAGGGCAATCTCGTTTCCAATGCCCCTTCTCTTTGAAGTGAAAGCACTTATCTTTACCTTTCTTATTTTTCATGTTCTTCCCCTTAGGCGTCTGTGCACGTGGTTGTGCACTCGTCTTTGCAGCCTTTGTAGGCTTGGGATTGTTGTTTTGTCCACCTTTCCTTTTCTAGCTTTCGAAGACGAAGCTGGGTTAGCTTCAGCCTTAGCTAGATGAGCAGCAACATCAGTAGTCTTATTTTCACCTCCTTTACTAGGTCCACCCATGATAGGTTCAATAATCTGAAGCTCGTTCATGAGCTGCGTCAGACCATAGTTGAGTTGAGCACGAACGTGCAGACACGGTGCCATCCGAGAATTTACGGTGCCATCACGAGCGTGCAGAGATGGTGCTATCCAAGCATTTACGGTACCATCACGAGCTTTGACGGTGCCATCACTAACGTGCAGACACGATGCTCGTTCTAGGGATTCCTCAATCATGACGAACTCGGAGTTGTCACCAATCAACTTTATGTTGATATTCTGCTTCCAATTAAGGAAGTTTTTTCTAGTGAGTTTCTCCATCGAAAGTTGAGAAAGGATGGGAGTAGACACAAACACTACTTAGCTTAAAACTACAAATTATCAATAAAATAGAAATCAATCACATTTGCTCAATAAAACTTCTATTCACACAAATTTCAAGAAATAGCACAACATATAACAAAAATATGTATGATATGAGAAAAAATACAAAAAACAATCATATCTCTATTTCTTTAGGTTTTTAACTAATCTATGATATCCTTGTCCCGGTTGGCGAGAGTCAAAAATACCACTAGTTAAATAGAGTTGTAAACTCATTTAATAATGGACACCATTATTAACAACCTACTATTCGATCAAAATAAGAAAACAAAATCTCGTATTTTATGAGCTAGACCCACGGTTTCAATAATCATAGATTTAGTCCTAGTAGTCACCGTAGGGGTGAGTCTAGTAGAATTTGACCTATAATTATCTATCTTTCGAAATCTAACCTTGTCAAAATAACTAATGAACACCTTCCGTAGGGGGACGAATCAAAGCGCCTCGAGGCCCCATTAAGCTATTGACTATGTTAAACCAACGGTGGAGATCGAATAAAATTCTTAAAATAAGCTCATTATAAAATTAAAATTAGTATTTTTATTATTTTATTTTTAGAAAATTAATGACTATGGTTTTCCAAAAAAAATTAAACAGATTAAAATTTTTAAAACCAAAGTCCTATAATTTCTTATTAATTCTAAAGTGTCACATTGAAACAAATTCAATTAATTTAGAATTAATTTGTTGCTAATCAATATTTAGGTTTAACTAATATAATGAACCTATACAATTAAGTCAAACTCAGGTAAATGAGCCTTAACAATTGAGCTTGTATGGAGGACGGCTGGGTCCAGTATGTCGTTCCCACTACAAAGGCCCCCTATCTTCCATACAAGGTCCAAAAGACAGGAATTTAAACCTTTTTTTTATTAATTGTTATTAATTGATTAGGCCCACCATAGTCATGCAAAGTAAATGAGCCTTCACAACTGGAATCACCCACAAGAGAGGAATTTAAACTTTACATTTTTTAATGGGCCTAAATAAAACCTATCATTTTATGAATATTTTATTTGACAAAATACCATATATCTAACAAACATATGGGTCACTATATGCATCTAAGCCCAATTGCAAAAATACCACATATAGTGCAACACAGACATGTTATAATTGGATGGGCCTAATCATGTTACTATATGAGCAATTCTATGAATTTATGCAAAAATACCACAATTTATTTCATTTGAAAAAATACCACAATTAATTATGTAGAATTTATAAAAATTCAAATTAATTAAATTTTTACAAAAAATAAGTCAATTTAAATGAAGTTTATCAACAATTAACAATAGTTAATTTAAATTTCATTTATCAACAATCAACTTGGTTTTAGGTTAATTTGATAAAAAAATATTAATTTAATTTAAATAGGATTTATCAACAATTAACCAAAGTTAATTTAAATCCCATTAAAAAAAAATTATTAATTGGCTGAAAAAAATGATATTTTTCAAAGTTTAACAAATTTTAAATTTTAAAATCAATATCTTAACTATTTTCCAAAATATCTTGTGTTGTTATAACTATTAGCTAATATTTTAACCATTAACAAAATAAAATATAAATAGTTATAACAACCCTAAAATATCTCAAATAGTTAAACAAATTCAAATATCCATAAAAATATCTAACTAACAATGTTCAAATTTCAAATAATTTAAATATTAAAACCTATAGAATAAAAAGATATTTATATTTTCAAATAAATATTTAATAAAACAAAATCAAGAATTTAAATGAAAATATCTTAAATATCTTATATCATAATTCTAATATTTTAATATATTAAAAGATTTAAAATTAAGTTGTTAGTCTATTTTTAAATTTGAATTTAAATGTTTGTAGAAAATATCTAATTATTTAAATCTCAACTAACAAAAATATCTTATTTTAAAAATAAAAAAATTAAATGATAAAACAAAAAAGATATTTTTTTGGTTTTGATTATAAATAATTTATTTCTACAAGTTTTATTAATTATTAAAAAAAAAAGGATGAATAGTACCCGAGGTACTGTTCACGCGTGCATGCGCGCGGGCGTGCGCGTGGTGGCGCGCGCGGGGGGTGCGGGTGATGCGGGTGCGCGCGCGGGTGGCGCGGGTGCGCGCGTGAGGCCTGCGGGCGTGCGCGCGGGTGGCGCGCGGGCGTGCGCGCGCGCATGGGCAGCCAGGCCAAATTTTTTTCCAAAATTTTTTTTGAGCAATTTTTCAAACCAAAACCATTTTCTAATTAATTTTTACCATGTTTTACACAAAATAAATCATATATAAAAATTAATAGCATAGAAAACACAACAAAATAACCTAAAAATTGCTAAAATTCACATAAATTCAATATGTTCATAAAAACATGAAAAACCATCCAATTATTCAAACATATCATATAATCCAATTTTAAACATGTTCATGCATGAAAATAAATATTACCAAAGGCTCTGAGGCCAGTTGTTGGAAAAATCTTATACAGGATCTTTATTTATTTTCATGTATATATAATATTAAACAAATTAATACGAGATAGCCTAAAACATGTTTCTAAAATTGAATTCAAAGAGAAAAAAATAATATAATACTTACAGTATACATAGCGGAATTAAGAGTCATTCCTTCAGTTTCTCTAACTCTTGTATCCTTTCTGTCGCAGAGTATTATCAAGAAACTGAACCGATCTTCTATTTTCTTCACGATCTTCCAATGTATCCTTAGAACCACCTAGACTAGTGTGGGCAATTCTCAACATATGAGATAGATATAGAGAGAAGAAGAGAAAATAACAAAGTGGCTTAGAAAAGGACTTGTGTTTAGAGATAATATAAAACTATCAGAAAATCTGACTTATGACTTATCTGTCGTCTCTAAAATCTTCTCTCTAAGCACTCCTTTTATAGACTCAATTAGTCCATTTAATTTAATTAAAATATCAATAAAATAATAGCCATTTTGAAGCCCTAGGTCGAAATTATCATGGGCTATAGGCCCGTGAAATTTCCCATTTGATTATAAGCCCATTCGACTTAAAATCAAGGCCTGTATTATTCTATTGATTTAATTAATTGAATAATTATTTAAATCCTTTATCAAATTAATTATTTATAATTCGAACCTTGATTTAAATTTATTTATTAATTTAGATACCAATTTATCTTAATTAATAAATATGCCATAAATTCTCTTTTCTTCTCAAAATTACATAACTCTGTGAAACTATCCAAAATTGACCTGGTCAACTTTGATAATTCTAATTGATAATTAAATCAATTAATTGAGACTATCTAGATGATTTTATCCAAGGTACAATGGGGACCATGGGCCTATGAAATCAAGCTCCCATAAGTTATCATAAATCTAACAAATAAATTTACTAACTTATTAATTCCTCGTGACTCCACTATAGACTTGGAATTGCACTCTTGAATTCATAGAACGCTCTATAACAAATATAAATACGCTATTAATTATCCATTGTTACAACCATAATTGTCACTCAACCCTCTATAGACGGTCTACAATGAGATAGGACTAAAATACCGTTTTACCCCTCATTGTATTTTATCCTTAAAACACTTAGTTCCTTGTAAATGATATTTCAGTAAACTAATTTAATTACTGAAATGAGATCTCTATCATTTATCACCTTGAACCAAACTAAAAAGGAAACCATCGTTTCACTTCTTCATGAGAAGCTATAGATGTTCATATCTATGATTAACACTCCCACTCAATTATACTACCGAGTTCCCAAGATGTAAGTATGGGCTAGTCCGTAGGGTAAGCTGGTAACGAACAAGTCAAAGAACTCAAACAATAAAATCAGTTAGAATACTAACCACTCAGAATTGAGATTGAATTGACCTATGGTCAACTATATGATATGATTAGAATAGATAATAACGGTATGTTTATTTATCTTATCAACTGTCAATATCGGTCCTGTCCGATGTAACAAATACATCCGATCTTATCTACTTTGCTAATGTTCTAGAAAGAACATAACACTGTAATGTGTAAGTAGATCATATCGTAGATTGGAAAGTCAGTGTAAATCCAGTGTACTGACTAATTTTAGGATTAACTTATTTTGAACATATAATCATATATATATTCCACTGTGATTACGTCACTATAAATAAGATTAACTATATGCTCGGGATTTAATAGAATTTTATATTAAACAAATAATCATGAAAATAAAACATGTGAGCAAAGTGATTGACCAAGTCAAAAAAATGATTTCTATTCTTTTATTGATAATAAAATGAGATTACAAAGAATTTGAGTTTTAATTAGGGCATAAACCCCCAACATTAAGACCACCTACTTAGTAGATCAGTTTGCAGAGTTGTACGTGAACCCGCTAAGAAAGGTCCTTCGGACCTCAGGGATAATCTTAATGCTTGAAGGAGAGATAACCTGGCACAAATTTCCAACCAAGACCACGACTCGCTCCGCGCGGAGTAATTGAGATTGAAGAGGATCATGCTTAGAATGGCCAGACAACAGGGCCACAACTTTGACTCAGATGATGAAGATGAGGAGCCATGCACTCCTCACATAGTGGAAGCCCCTTTACCACATGGCTTCAAGATGCATGCCATCACGTCTTATGATGGCGACACGGATCCTACCGACCACCTCTCAAAGTTCAATAGGTTGATGTCGGTGCATCGCGTGTCTAAGGACGCGAAGCCTCATGTGTTCCTGATAACTTTAACGAGAACAGCAGACAAATGATTCAAAAAACACAGGCCGGGATCCATTCAATCATGGCACCAAATATCTTCCTCCTTCTAGAGACAGTTCATAGCATCTCAAAAGGTGAGGTTTGAGGTCAATGCTTTGGCCAATATACAACAAGGATCCTTCGAGACAATCAAAGCATATATCAAATGCTTCAAGGAGGAAGCTCTGAGGACCAAGAGGGTTGATGATGGCCAAAAACTGATCACTTTGCAGGCCGGCATCCATGTGGGGTCCCTGTTGTGGGATGACCTCCAACGGTGAGGGTGCCGTCAGCTCGACGACTTCATCCGTCGATCACAAGAATATATCAGCTGGGAGGATGCCCAGATTGGAGCATTTGGGGTGCCTGTCGCCTTTCCTGCTCCAACAGCGCCTGGCCACGTCATTTTGGGGACCCAATATCCACCTTATGCTCCTGTCCAACTGAGTTTGGGGGGTTTTCAGTCTAGTCCGAGCGTCCTGCCAGCTGGCTTTAGTCCCATGCCAACCGCTTGTTTCAGTGCCGCTCCGACGGGATACGAAGCAGCACCCACTGGGTACAGTGGTTTTTAGCTTGCATTCAGTGCTGGATTTGCCGCTCCATCCCAGTCTACCGCACCAAATTGGACCCCCAACAGTAGTAGATGCAGGGGTAGGGGTAAGGGCAGAAACCCCAAAGGAAATGGGATCGAATGGGGAACCACCTCTGGTGAGAAGTATGTCTCGCAGTACTCTGAGTACACTGTCTTAGTGTATTCCTATGAGAACATCTTTGTGGCTACAGAACAACATGTCTATTATCGAAACCCACAATCCATCTGAAGGGACAGGGAGAGGCGAGAACACGACAAGTTTTGTTGTTTTCATAACGATATAGGGCACCACACCAATGGGTCACGCCAGCTCGAATATGAGATTGAGAACCTCATCAAGTTAGGACACCTCAACCAAAACACTCAAAGTGGCCCTCATCAAGCTCTGTCTCTAGCAGCGGGAATACGTGTGCAACCTGCTGCTCCACTATCTCCGAGCCCGATGCCATAGCTTCGCCACAAATGATGGAAAATAGGCCCCCTCTAGTGAATGACAGAGTAGGGACTATCTCAGGAGAACCCCACTTGTGGGGCACTTCTAAGGGCTCATAGAATAGGTACCCGTGGGCCTTAAACCACAATGATGAGATGTTGTCCATAGATAAATTGCCAACCCAAATGTTGCGGATGACTGACCAAGTCATCACATTCTCCGAGGATGATGCTAGGAGAGTTCACTTCCCGCACCACGTTCCTTTAGTGATCGAGAGCCAGGTATCCAATAAGATGGTGGCTAAGATCCTGGTGGACAATGGGAGTTCAGTGAACCTCCTATTTAAGTCTGCTTATGAGAAGATCAGGTTGACCACAAGTAACCTGTCCCCGTGCACCTCGACTCTTTATGGATTCTTGGGAGAAGGTCTCATACCAATGGGCCAAATCAAGCTACCTGTGACAATGGGGGAAGAACCTTGATAAGCTTTCAAGTATTGCACTTTCTTGGTGGTTGATTGTCCCTCTGCGTATAACGCCATTTTAGGGCATCCGACCTTGGTGGAGTTCGGTACCATCACCTCCATTCAGCATATGTGCATGAAATTTCCCATGGACTCGGGAATCGGTACGGTCCATGTGACCAAAATGAGGTGAGGCATGCTACAATATTTCCCTCAGCCAACCAATAATGGTAGTCGAGGAGATGGTCTGAGGATAGTGTCTTCCTGAGGACGCAAAAGTGCAGGAGGTGTTGGCTGAGGAGGCTAATGAGTTGAACCTGCGGGTTCAAGAAGAGAGGGCAGTCAAGCCGATGGAGGAAGTCGAGGAGTTAGCTTTCGATGCGGCCACTCCCGATAGGAGAACCAAGATTGGGGAAAATCTAGAGGAAAAAGTCTGAAACGTGCTCCTACCCTTCCTCTGGGAAAACCAAGATATCTTTGCCTGGTCTCACTCTGACATGACAGGCATTGGCCCAAATATCATTTTCCATGCCTTGAATGTAGATCCCAATGTCACTCCAATCCAGTAGAAGCAGAGGATGTTTGATCAGAATAGAGTGGAAGCCCTAAAGGCAGAGGTGGACAAGGAACTTTCGAGTGGTTTCATCCGGAGTGCACAGTACCCCAAGTGGCTATCCAATGCGGTTGTTGTGCCTAAGACAAACAAAACCTGCAGGACCTGCATCGACTTTTCTGACCTTAAAAAGGCCTGTCCTAAGGATTATCTCCCACGGCTAAAGATCGATCAGATGGTCGATGCCACCTTCGGGTACAGACTCTTGTCTTTCATGGAAGCATACTCGGGATACAACTGAATTTCCATGCATGTCGCGGATCAAGAGCATACCAGTTTCTGGATAGACAATGGAGTCTACTGCTACAAGGTGATGCCCTTTGGACTGAAGAACACTGGGGGCACCTACAAGAGGCTCGTGAATTGTATGTTCAAATGGGATGGAACATGGAGGTGTATGTAGACGACATGCTGGTAAAGTATAGAATGGCCCCTGATCACGTGAGGGACTTCGCAGAGGTGTTCTTAGTTCTTCATAGGTTTGGAATGAAGTTGAACAACCAAAAGTGCACCATTGGCGTCGCCACCGGAAAATTCCTGGGTTTCATCTTCAGTGCTCGGGGAATAGAGGATGATCCCGAGAAGATTAAAGCCCTGATCGACATGCCATCTCCCCGAAGGCATAAGCACATCTAGAGCCTCACTGGGAGGATCACAGCTTTGAATCGCTTATTTTCGAAGGCAACAAATAAGTGCATCCAATTCTTCTACATCCTCCGAGAAGGACAGAGGTTTGAATGGACAGAGGAGTGTGAGCAACCATTCTAGCAGTTGAAGGCTCATTTGGAAAAGGAACCCCTCTTACTCTGCATGGCTGTCTCTGAGAATTCCATTAGTGACGCTTTAGTTTGTGAGGAAGGTTGTATCTAGCATCCCGTATACTATGTGAGAAAAGGCTCCTCTAAGTAGAGTACATATACTCGCTCATGGAAAAACTGACCTTTTTCCTGATGGTAGCTTCTTAGAAGCTAAGGCCCTACTTCTAGGCGCATCCCATCAAGGTCTTCACGAACCACCCATTGCGATAAGTCCTCCAAAAGTTGGAGTCATCCGGGAGACTCCTGAAGTGGGCCGTCGAACTTAGTTTGTTTGACATCACTTATCTCCCGAGGATAGCCATAAAGGGGCATGCATTGGTAGATTTCATTGCTGAGTGCATGGGAAATCATGAAGGATCTGTGAGCGCTCCGGTAGATGGGCCCGCGTGGAAGTTGTATGTAGATGGTTTTTCGAATGAAAATAGTGTCGGGGCAGGTCTCATTTTTGTATCCTCCGAAGGACACAGGGTCCACAGTGCCCTAAGATTTGGGTTTGATGCCTCAAACAATGAAGCAAAGTATGAGGCCCTGATTGCTGGACTACGAGTTGCGCCTGAGCTTAAGGCCGAGGGCCTCGAGATTTTCAGTGACTCACAACTAGTAGTTAATCAGGTACTTGGGGAGTATTAGGCCCGGGGAATGAAAATGGCCACTTACCTAGCGAAGACCCAAGAGATGCTACATGGCTTGAAAAACTTCACAATTTGACAAGTGCCACAGGAACAAAACTTGAACGCTAACGCCCTAGCCAAGCTTGCAACCACCAAGGACGCTGAACTGATCAATGTAGTCCCCATCGACTACTTGTCTTCTCCAAGAATTTTAGCTCCCGATGAGGTGGAGGCAATCCAGCCCCAGGACGGTTGGATCGAGCCCATAGAAATATCTTGCCTCAGTGGAGTTGCCGCAAGACAAGAAAGTAGCCCGGAAGCTACTTTACTAGTCCCCTCGATATATTATCATGGATGGCAAGTTATACATACAGGGATATTCATTGCCTCTATTATGGTACATGTCCAAGCAAGAAACCAGTATGATCCTTCAAGAAGTTCATGACAGTTTTTGCGGGGACCATGCTGGGGGGACGAGCTTCGCCAAGAAAATATTGAGGCAAAGATACATTTGGCCCACCATGAATGGAGATGCGATGGACTATGTCAAGAAGTGTCACAAGTGCCAATGCTTTGCCAACATTCCTCGAGCTCCTCCGAACGAGCTAACTCAGATGACGAGTCCTCGACCCTTTGCGGTCTGGCGCATTGACCTTATCGGGTCACTGCCCATGGGAAAAGGAGGAGTGAAGTATGCGATAGTGGCGGTCAACTACTTCGCGAAGTGGGTCGAGGCTGAACCACTCGCTACTATCACATTCAAGAAGACTCTATATTTCTTCATCAAGAACATCGTTTGCCGCTACGGGCTCCCTAGAAAGATAGTCTCTAATAACAGTCTGTAGTTTAACAGCGAGGTGTTCAAGGATTTCTGACAGCAACACGGGGTTATGAAAAGATTTTCTTCCGTCACCCACCCGCAAGAAAACAGGCAGGTGGAAGCAGTCAACAAGACGCTCAAAGCCACCTTAAAGAAAAGTCTTATGTAGGCGAAAGACGCTTGGCCAGAGGAGCTGCCTAGGGCCTTATGGAGCTAGCACACCATTGCCATGATCTCCACTAGCCACTCACCATCCTCAATGGCCTATAGGTATGAGGCCATCCTCCTAGTTGAGGCAGCAATCTCCATACACCGACGGGACACGTATGACCCAAACACAAACCACGCTTTACTCCGAGAATCCTTGGACCTCATGGACGAGCTTTGTGAAGCTTCTTAGCTTTGAGTAGCGTCCTACCAGCAAAAGGTGGCAAGGTATTTCAACTCTAAAGTGAAGGATAGAAAGTTTGGGGTCAGAGATCTGGTGTTGCGAAGAGCCTTCTTAGCCACCCGAGACCCCGGTGCAGGAGTACTGGGACCTAACTGGAAGGGCCCATACCAAGTCGAGAGCGCTGTATGTCTGGGCACATACAAATATGCCTAATTGAATGGGGAATTGATACCCCATGCTTGGAATGTCAAGCATCTTCACCGGCATTACCAGTGAGCAGCAAACTTTATTAATTTTTGTAATCTCCCTTGTAGCTTCCAGCCACATTTAATGAAAGCCGTGTATATAAAACACGGTAAAAAAAAAGAAATTTGTCTGTCTGCTTATAATATTTAGTTTCCTTTATTCTGTTAGTGGTATGCATAAAGCACCCACTTGCTGGCCTGGACAAGTGAACACAAACTAGTCTATGATCACTTGGGGGCATGAAGTTAAGGCAGGATCAAGCCCCCCGGGGAACGACCTAGGAAACTAAGTCGTCAAAAGTAGAGTAAGCCTAGTGTCACTACCCGGAGAATAGAAAAATCTAGAGAACTAGTCTTGAGTCTGTGACCTAAGAAACTAAGCTTGTTCCAAGTAGGGTAGGGCTTAGCATATAGAGACTAAACTAAGAATCTTAGTAGCGTGATAACAGACCTACATCACCTCCCGTGGACATTGCGCTCGAGGAGGTCTGATCAACTCTTTCAGTCTCGAGATGTGAATGGAAGACCGAGTACTTTGTACTTGGTCCCATAGCAGATTTGGGACACCTCTCATGGACATTGTGCCCGAGGAATTCTAACCAAGTCCTCCATATGCCTCGAACAAAAGCAGCATTAGGAAGTCCATGACATGGGGAGCTTGGCTAGTTGACTAGGGAAGCGCTTCTAATGTCATGAGACTCCATAGCTAAGTGGCATTTGAAGTGCCTTTAATGTCCTGAGACCCCCAAAAAGATCCAAGTAGTGTGAGATTGGATTTGGCACATTCTCTTGAGTAAGGCACGCGCCCGAGGAGTAATAAACAAATTCCAATCCTTGAGATGTGAACAGAAGCCCGAGTCGTCGATACTCGGGCATGAGCCTAAGTCGCCTAAGATTCAAGCAGAATAATTTGCGGGGTATTGACCCTAAGAGTAAATAAAGCCTAAGTAGCATGAGTATGGACTGATGTTACCTCCCGAGGACACCATGCTCAAGGAGTAGTGACTCTGTCCTATGATCTCGAGATGCGAACGAAGGTCCGAGTCTTTGAATTTCAGAGCTAGACCACGAGTACTAAAACTTGAGTCACGAAATACCTAGTCAATGGGTGGGGAACTCATCCTTCTAAGACTGGGATAATGAGTTAACGACTTCCTCATGATTAGGTCCTGAGCTGTATACTCTGGGGGAAAATCAAGAATCCCAAGTTGTATACTCGGGGGGCAAACCAAGAATCCCGAGCTGACCCATCGGTGGCCACGTTCCTGGGGGGCAGATAGCTTAGTGTGAATGACCCCTAAAGTCCCGAGTCATCAGGACTCGCAGACATGAGATGGCATTAAAGTTACTTGCAAGGGCATTGAGCCTGAGAGGAAACACTAAATGTCTTAAGTGTCGAGCACTAAGGAAGAACCCTACATACAGGACCTCCTAAAGCTCGAGTCATTGAAACTCGAAGGCATAGGATAGTTGAGTGCCCTCACTTGACACCACATCAAAGTTACTCTTATGAACTCGAGCCTAAGATAAAACACTAGATGCACAAATGTCTAGACAGTGACAGGAAGATCCTCAA
Organism: Humulus lupulus; assembly: GCF_963169125.1. Classification (NCBI taxonomy): domain Eukaryota; kingdom Viridiplantae; phylum Streptophyta; class Magnoliopsida; order Rosales; family Cannabaceae; genus Humulus; species Humulus lupulus. Next base: position 139,260,811 of record NC_084801.1, on the reverse strand, counting down.
GTTCTAAGTACCACAGGCAGGCCCCGTCCTGAATCTTTGGAACTCGGGGACGTAGGGCCGCGTCAAGTTTCACTTGATAGCACGTTAAAGTTACCATTGAGGACCGTGAGCCTACAGAGAAACACTAAATGCCTAAAAATTGCCTAAGTACTAAGAGAAGTCGATAAAAACTCAAGTCTTCAAGACTCGAGCATAAGACCTGATTCGACAACTTGGGACTCTCACGAGTACAGTGAGCTGAATTAGCAATGTCGATGTTGCCTATTTATTAAATGTCAATTAGATAATAATAGTACGATCATGGCAAAAAATTATTGCAGGCTGCATAATTTTAATGGAAAAATAGTTACAATAGTGCTCGGGGGGTCGAGTGTTGATTACCTATACCCCAATAAAATATGGCACACAAGCCTACTTAGAAAAAATGTAATATAGCACAAAATTACTGTGGCCCTTGGCCTGGGGGAACCTCTGCCACCATCTCGATCACAGGGTCGACTTCAAGAATGCAACTTGCTGCCAAAGCTTCCCTCTCCTAGGCTGCCCTGGCCTCTTCCACCTCAAGACTCGCCTCGAGCATTATCCTCATGTTGGGCTTCTCGGTGAATAAGAGATCCATATCTCTATTGCTCTACCATGAAACAAAGAGTTTATTTTTGGCTATCACATCGAGGACTTTCTCTAGTTCTTCTGCTCAGTGACGGAGGTCTTTGATCTTTTTGGTGGCCTGTGCAGTGTCCTCCCTGGTTTTCTCCAGCTCCTCGGCACTGGCCAAAGACTCTGCGTGGGTCAACCGGAGCTCTTCACGAGCTTTAGTTAACTCATCCTCCATGAACCAGGTGCGACCTGCAGCATCCTTTAACAACTTAGAGGAAGTTTCCTCCAAAGTGGATAGCCTTGATCTCTTAGTGGCCAGTAGACCCTCTGCCTCACGAACACGGGCCCTTGTCTCCTCCACTTTCTTCTAGAGTCGCGAGTGCTCCTCCAAAGAGACTGCAGTTTCCTGGAACTGTGCCAGCTCTTCCCGAGCTTGGGCTAGTTGCTCTCGAGCCCCCTTTAGCTAAAAGGACCGCATCAGTGTGATGTCTCCGAGCCGTTGGTTGCAGGCTGCAGTCTGAAAAATATGAATATCAAATCATCAAAACGATGGAGAAATAGACATTGAATTGAGGTAAACATTAGAAGACTTACCCATAAGGAGGAATGGTGGCTATCAACAAATCCTCGTTGTCACTTCCACACCGGCGAAGCTGCGAGAAGGAAATTCACACAGGGACCCCGCTAACCCTTGAAGAAGCTCTGCGGCAAGCGGAACAACCCTAACTCCTACTCTCCCCGTGAGGAGAGGCTCCAACTCCTCACGACAAGGAGGAGCAACAGGATCCTTCGGCCAGCCCTCATGCAGAAACTCAACAAGGAGTTTAAAGTTCTCATCGCCCTCATAAATACGGGCGTTGTAGTACTCAACGATCCACTTATGCTTCTCCAAATCTTCCCTGTCATAGTTTTCTGGGAAGATTATCAATTGAGGTTCCTTGAATAGAGGGGAGCTGAGAACATTATAAGGGATTTTTTTACCCTTCCTGGAGCATTCCCCATCTTGAGGGGAGGAAACCTCAAGGTCAATGACCTCACTAGGAGCCACCGTCCTCAAGGTGAGGGCAGGTGGAGCAACTGCGAGAACTGCAGGGGCCATCGGTGTTGGGGGTGCAGCAACCGAAGGTGTGGGCACTGTGGTTACTGCTGTCGGGAAATCTATCTGTGAGGGTCCCAACACTATCTGACACTTCGACCTGACAAATTTGGATAGGCCCATGCTTTCTGGAAAAAGGAAACAAATTGGTTAAATCCTCAAAAGGAAGGGAAAATAGTGAAAACAAACAAAAATGCATGAGAGTAAGTACAAATATCCTTGGGCGCCCCACCTGATCATGCTCCTCCGAGTGAAGGACGAAATGAGCAAATTCACGGATAAGCCAACCCATCTATTGCGTAAGGTTGGTCTCGTATTGGCAAAACCAAATGGCGTGCATAGACGTCACCTCGTCCAAAGGCACGAGACCTTGGTGGTGTCTCTTCCTCGAATTTTGGAGGAATACATCGTTGAGGTCTTGATACTCTTCCTCGGACCAACAACGCCCTGAGATTTGCCCACACTCAAGAAGCGTCGATGAAAAATGAAAAATGGTCGGGACTAGTTCTTTCCCTTACATGCTTAGCATAATGAAGGATAATTGGGGATTTACCTTGAGGCATGGAAGACGACTCGATCCCCGCTTCGAGCTCCACCTCGATCTCTTCGTCTTCCTTTGCCTCCGTGGCTGCCTTGATGGCGATGATGCTCTTCGCATGCTCCTCACAAAGGTGTTGCACGTATTCAAATTCCACCTTGGCCGCCACATAGTCCGTGTGGAACCTCGACTTGTGTCGTGATAGCTTCGAGTCCCAAAATTTGTTGAGGACCACCAGGTTTATGCTCTGCCCCTCTTGCAGTAGCCCATACTGCCGGAGGTGGGCATCAGTTATGAGGAAGGTGAGATCCAACTCCTCTTCGCAGATAGTGTTCATCACCCTAAATCTTTCGTCAAAGGAATCAATGAAAGGTGTACGACGATAAGGACCTGAAAAGAGACGTTTTCAAGTAAAGATCAATTATGAGCAGGACACTATTAGAAGATACTATGCAAGGATAAAAGTGCTTACCAACTCTAGCGAAGTCTAGAAGTAAGGTGGGATTGGTCCTCATCGGGAAACCACTCGCCCAAAATAATTGATCCTTGTAATTCCGAGCATGGTTCTCATTGCCGCTTGGATCCTTATAGCTTCTCTTGGGATCATGTGCTTCATCAAGGTATAGCACCCATCCTGTTCCCCCTTCTTCGGGCACCGCTGAAAGCTGTATATATATAATATCTCAACGGGGGAAGGTATGGGCTAGTTCTGTCTCTTGTATAGAACGTAAAGTTCGGCCAGCACCTGATATCCATTAGGGGACAGCTGGAAGGGGGAAATATCGACGAATTTGAGGAAGTCGACATAATACTAGTGCAATGGCAGAGTCACACTAGCCTAGAGATGAGAGTCACTCCAGGGCATGAGCCCATGAATGCTGTCATGCGCCCTTTCGTCCTCCCAAGATAGGCGCACTAACATCCCACGGGTGTCTACCCCGTAGTGGGTGAGAATCTTCTCCAAGGCACTTTGATGTTGGAGCTTGCTGGGTATTTCCTCCGCCTCAAACCATGCGATAATGTAGTTGTTGTCCGACGGCACCAGACCTACATTGGCTTCTTCCTCCAAGAAGCCAGCTCGAACGAGTCTTGCTGCCACTAGGGCGGTTCCCTCTCATACTATGAGGGCTTGACTGCTACCAGCCGCCTACTTCCCCTTCATGGGGTGTTTCCCAGCTTCTTGAGCCATTTGTATGATCTCAACGTCAAAGGAGTAAAACCCCTATTTGTGTAGTTGATGGAGCTCCTCAGACGTATGAAACAACATACCAAGGAGTTAGCGCCTTGGCTTGAAGAAAGATGGGTCAAAACAAGAATCCCTAATACTACTGCTTAGGGAGAACATGAACAAATTTCTAAAGGCTTAGGGCCGAAAAATCAGCACCGGAGAACACAATCGGAACTTATGAACATTGTGCAGGTCTAGGAATTTTCCAGATTACGGTCGAGTGTACAGAAAGGAAAAAGTTATCCTAGGTGGGCAATAGGCCATTTTGACCACTCCTAATACCAAAATGTGCCTAGAAATACCTGTAAAAGGTCAAAGCTTCCCCTCAAAATACTACAAAAAGCTTGTTCCTAAGCATGCATATAAACTCCCAAATTAAGCTCAATGCAAACACAAAACCAGTAAATACTTACTTGAGATATAGTGTTGATAAGTCTTGAAACAAGTTTGGACACTGAAGAATCTCTTGCCGTTCGCCCAGAAGTAAAAAGATTCTCGCTAATCCTCCATAATTGCAGAAAAGGCTCAGGAACGGTTGAAGGACTGGGAAGCTTGAGAGAGAAGAGAGAGTTTTGAAAATTTTGAATGGACTCCTCGTTAATTGCACGGATTGATGGGAATGGACTCATCAATTGCATGGATTGATGGGCCTAGGAATAGGGATTGGACATATGGCGTGACTTTTTAGAGGAAGTCAGAGGGAGCCTAAGTGTCTCCCCCCGAAGACCTTTATGAATTAATCCTCACTCTAAGTCTCCGCTGTTCGAGGAGGAGTGAAGACATGGTGGGAAAATATTGTCCGTGTTTTTGCCACCCGACACGTGGCAATTAGGAGTAATTAGCGATAAGACATGAAGTTCTTGGAGGGCGAGCACCTCCGAGAAGTCCAGTCTGGACAAGTCGTGGGTGTCTCTAGGTGAAGCCTTGCCCCGAAGTCATCCCTCGAGGCGAGGATGTCTCCAAATGTGACCACGTCCCAAACTAGTCTCCAAGTCATGGATGTCTCCGAGTGAGGCCACTCCTAGAGGCATGTCCTCGGGGCGTGGATGTCTCTAGGTAAGGTCACGTCCCGAGATGCCATTTTCACTCGGCCATTCCTCAAGTCCAGAACTCTGGTCTTTTGACTCGGAATTGATGCTAGATGTCATTCACTGTGGGTGTGGGCCACCAGAGGATCATTTGAAAACTTTTGGTGAGTCTCGATTAGTGGTGTTGAGTTCGTACATTTGAAAATCAACATTTCCCACAACACCGCCTGACATGGGCAAACGTGCGCCGTACCCTGACAGTCACAGATATGTTCCCCATAAAGTTGTTGCGTGACTTTCTACAATGGGCCCCGTAGAAATCTGCGTGGGCTATAGTCTTTGTTTTAGCACAACCCTTTTTGTATTAACTCAAATTTAATACCTCAGGATGGGGTATCTGGCATTAATAAGAGATGATTAACATTAATGACCCTAGCCTCTATAAATAAGGTTGGGGTATCTCCTTGTAAATGGTTGGGCTTTTTAGAGAGAGAAATTATGTAGCTCAATGCAATATATACGCAGCATGAGAACCACCATTGAAGTTTGCTACTACAAGCTTTAAGCTCACTAAATAATATAGATTCGTGAACTATGGTTCTTTAATACCTTGAACCGCGTAAAATCTTGTGTTCTTTCCTTGTTTTCCCTTTAATCTTTCAGATTAAGTTGACAACGAAAAATGGAGTTAACAAAATAAAATAGTTGCTGGAAAATTTTGGTTAATAGGAAGAAAATGTCTTTTAAATGAGATAAGTAAGACAAGGGTATCAAATAAATTAAATCTTAAGCTATATATATGATAAATATAATATTTTCAAATTTTAAATATGTATTTTCACACTTGTATATATGTAGTTTTTTTTAAATTGTGAAAATAATATGGTTTAAAATCAATTTTGTGACTTAAACAAATAATTAGCTTGTTGGAATTTTGGTTTATTAATAGAAAATGTCTTTTAAAACAAGTAAGTCATACACTCTAATAAGTTAAGTTTTTGATTTTATATATGAAAATGTAATTTTTTTCCACACTTTTATTTATGTATTTTCACATATGTAAATATGCAGTTTTTTTTATAAGTAAAATTATTTTTCTAAAAGAAAATAAGAAATTCATTTAGTCATTATAAGTAACTACAAAATTTGTCACAATCTTTTAAATGCTATTTAAATAATATATGGAATTATTAGTTATTGAGAAATTAAAAGTCTAAATGGATTATCTTATAAAAGTAAATATTTTGTAATGAATTGTTAAATCACAAATGTGTAGTTAAAAAAAATTAAGTGGTAAAGAATTTTGCTTGCTAAATTTTTTTAAAGAAAAGGCAATGAGATAAGCAAGTAGAAATTGTCGACTTAAAACGTTAAATTTTAAGAATACTCCCACGTATGCATGTTACATGCAAATATACTTTTACATTAAAAAATATGTCTATTATTCAAACATGTGATTTTTATGTTGTAACCATGAAAGATTGATTTGTAGAATTAGCATTATTCTTTTACGATTTTATGTGGAATTATCACATGTTTGAAATTGTAGTGCAATTTGTGCCACGTGTGTAGGGCTCATGCACACGTGGGGTATGTATGTTGGGCATGAGTATTCTTACGTGATTTTAAAGACGAACGTTTGATTATGATTATAGGCTCATTGTGACGTTTTGCACTTTACTTTATTTGGACCTGAGGTAAGGAAGTTAGATAAAATTTTCTATGTATTATGCTATGAAAGGTGTGACTTATTATTTTGCAAGAAATGAAGTATTATGGAAAGTGTAAGTTCTGTGCTTCGATATGTCATGATGAGCCAAGTGTTATGAAATGTGTAAGTTCTACTTTTGATATGCCAAGATAAGACAAGTGTTATGAAACATGTAATTTCTATGTTTTGATGTGAATTGTATTAGATGTGCTTGTATGGTGAATGAAAAGAAAAAGTTGCTAGCGTGCTGAACGCAACACAACAAAGGAGTTACTAAGGATATTACGTAACTCAAAGGGTGGACGCGTCGAGGTTATTCAAGGACCTGAGATCCTATTTACCTCATAGTAGAGGTTTTACTAGCCTATGTTATATTGGTTACCTCAAGATGTGACATGGACAACACATGTGTCATGATCACTGTAACGCCCTACTACCTTAGAGCCGCTACTTAGTGAGTTTAAGACAGAAATCGTGCTTTTGACTGAGTCTAAGTGGTTTCTAAAACCAAAAGTGTGAATAAATCAAAGTTTAAGGCTGTACTCATTTAAAATGTTTAGCTTCATTGAAAACGTTAAGTATAAAACATCTGGGATCCCAAAATAAGGTTTACAAAATATTTACAACTCAAAAATAGATCTACACTTGATCAACTATCAAAAGAATGGTAAATACAGCCATATACAAAAATGCCCCCAACCAAAGCAGTCGGGCAGGCCGAACATGTACGCGCCGCCCCCACGCTCTCCATACTCATGGCCGGTTGACAGACTCTTTGCTTTTACCTGCAACACGGAGCACCCGTGAGCCGAAGCCCAGCAAGAAAACCCAAATAGTACATAACATATGCAAATAATATAGCTGACATGATCCTCTGACAAATAGGAAAACCATCAGACTAAACAAGCACGGCCATGCCGCCCCAGAGGCCTTACCGAAGCCTGGGGTCTCGGTCCTCACCGTAAGGATAACTCATGTATCCCTTGGGTCCCACCCTGGCTATAAGCATCCCATGTGCTGAGTGTTACTTCCGGCCCCAAGGCCGTACCCGGCCTTCGCCGCTCTCGGCCTTAGCCGTTCATTTCGTTATAATAGCACGTATAATACATTATGAAATAAACATTCAAACATATAATAGTTCATCTAAGACTACACATTTGCACATAATACAATCTAGGGCCATGCCCTGCAATCACACTGTGGGCCCATGCCCTATTCTCGGGTGTTAAGGTTTTCTTACTTGTATCCCGAGCTTTCCGATGCACCAAGGTCACAAGCACGGTTCTCTAGTACGAGCCTCCCCGAAATCCTAGTCACAACACACATAAAACACTTTTAATACTAACCAAGCCCAAGACCACTTCCCGGGACCAATCCCGCACTCCCAGGACCTCTAAATCCATAAAACAAAACATCGGAACCATCCCTCGTGTCCCTGGGAAAAAGCCCTAAAAACTCAACTTTTTGGCTGCCAAAATGGCCTAGGGCCGCGACACTCCCTTCAAGGGCCGCGGCGCCCAGCGGCTTGGCCCCCATCCTGAAGCATCCTCGCGCCGCGGCGCCCTAGAACAGGGCCGCGGCGCTCCTTCGCGAACCCAGATTTTCTGGGTTTTCCCATGCGTTTTTCCCGAGCTTCAACCTCTCCAAATCACCCCAAACAAATACCTAAACCCCAAAATCAAATAAAAACCTTATATGAACCATCTAATAACCTATATATACTAGAATCAAGAGCAAAACACCATCACACCCAAAAATCCACCCCTTGATTTCTAATTTCAGCAACTCAAACCAAAACTCAAAAAAACTAACTCAAGCTTTAGATTCACAAGTCAAAACAGAAATCAAACTTAAATATGCATAAGATCCTTACCTCAAGTGGAGAATCCACCCTAAAAGCTTCCTTGATCTCCTCCTAAGCTCCCACTTCAGCCCCCTTCTACACCTCTTCTCCTTTCTTCTTCTTGCCCTAGCCTTTCTTTCTTCTTCTTTTTCTTCTCTTCCAAATTTATCAAAACACCAAATGACCCAATGCCCAAACCGTGTACCCCATAAACCCAGCTAAAAATTGTCTAATTGCCTTGCCAAATGACCAATTTATCCCTTCCTAATAACCCTTCCTAACTAAACCTTCAAGGGCACTTAAGTCCTTTCACTTCTATTTCATTTCTACCATTTTCTATCTAAAACTTGTTACTCGCAGCAGTTACAAATGGTTACCCAGGTTACTCAATCGCCAAAACTATAACCATTAGTTCTCACTTCAACTCACGAAATTCCTAAAGTACCCCTAGGCTCCTCCCGAGCTGGGTATAAAATCCCGTTGTGACTTTTAGACTAATTGGCTCACTAGGACCGTCTCGATGTGTGCATCCTGATAAAAACACCACACTCACATGGCACAAATCACATAATACAATTATCACAATTATGCCCAAAAATGGCCAGATTACAATTATGCTCTTTTTAAGACAATCAGGTCTACATGCATACTAATTCACATAGTCATGCATCTCAAATAATCAAATAGTCATATAACGTGCATTAAATCATAATCATGCATAAAAATCATTAAAGACACACACCAAATCCCATTATGCCCTCCAGGCATGCTACTCCAGGCCCTTAAGCCTTAATAGTGAATTTGGGGTCGTTACAATCACAAAGAGTATGTTTATGATGTATGATGTGACGTGTGACTATAATTTCATTTGTGATTATTAAATATGGGTATGATGATGTTATATATTGCCTTGACTTACGATACATTTTCTTCTTGTGTTTTTCCTTGATATTGTTGTATTGTTGTACTTCCAAACTGGGTTTTTAGCTCACCCCCTTACTTTCCCGTTTTTTAGGTAAATAATGGTGTTTCTCCCTAGCACGCGTAATGATGTGTGGAGTTCCGATGTCTGAGTATGTATGGCGTGGGGTATCCTATGAACGTACAACGATCAATATGAGCGCCAAGAATAAAAGAACACTATGTCATGAATTTCTTTTTAATTACATCGGTGGGACTTAAACTTTTTTTTTAATTTTGCATAAAGATACATTATTTTATTTTTCAACTATTGGACACAATATGCATGTTTTTCCAAGGTCCCACTGAGTTTTTCCTTAAAGTGTCATTTTTTTATTTACTACGAGTTGAGCGACATTTTTATAAAGTAAAAGATTAGGGTGCTTTTTCGAATTTACCAACTTCAAAGAATGTTTTAAGAACCCTCCCACGTATGCATGTTACATGCAAACTTAGTTTTACGTTCAATTATACGCCATTTGATTAAATGCATGATTCTGTTACATTTGGTTAAATACAAATGATAAGTGTTAAAATACAAGCAAGGTATAAAAACTTAGTAGAATGCACATAATGAAGATGTGAAATTTGAGCTTCAATTGTAAGCACTTATAAAATGCAATATTGGGTCTAAAGTGATACATGAGAGTATCTAAGGTTTTCCCAAAAATTTTGATAGCATTTAGAGCATTTTTAGGACCTTTGGAAGTGTCCAAAGTCAGAGAGGGTGGCGATATGTCACCACTCAAGTGGCGAGACATCGCCTAAAGCCTAGGGTTTCAAGAAACCCTTACAGGCGACGTGTCACCTACTGTAATACGTGAATTAATGTTAAATGCTCATAATGATATGTTTTTTCAAGTCTAATCCTATTGGTTAGGCCTAATGATGGTGACTACTCTATGTGGTCGGTGACACTACTCTCTCGAGCTCAATGGCATCCACCATCAAGCCTCTAGTGACCATGCTGCCTCCCCAAGAGAAGAAGTCTCTGCTTTGCCTGACCCCTGCTGGAGACAAAGGCAAACAAGTTGTGCCTCCTTCGGCTCCCAAGCCTACGGGTGCCCTGACCGTGGTTTGTCAGTTTGTGCCCTCATCCTACATGCAAGAGTATCCCTTGCAGAACATGGCAGGGACCTTAGGAGCCGATCTGTGCTTGGACCTGTTGTCTTCGATAGGCAAGTCTTGTAGCCACCTCGACACCAATGTGTGGAGATTTTTTAGGGAAAAAATCCCCACAAACCTCATTGACCAAAAGATGGAGCTCAGGGTCTTAGTTAGTCAGTTATCTTGGCTTTTATTTTATTGGTTTCCTGCCTTTTTTTTCTAACTATTGTAAAACCTTTTGTTTCAAACCCTTCTTGGTGTCCTTCGCCAAAGCTCTCTTTTCTCCTCAAAGATTGAAGCAACCAAAACCCTGGTTTATGACACAAACTAGGCTTGAATTCGAGCTGAGGATGATCTCAAGCCAAAGCTGAGGAGGCCCGAGCCCAAGCCAAGGATTCCCTCAAGGTTCTCCAGGACAAACTTGACTCCTCTGAAGCTACTATCAACAACCTGAAGGTAGAGCTCAACACCAAGACGGTAGATTTTGACGCTGCCAGGGCTGAGATCAATCGCCTGAAAGTGGAGACAAATGCTTCTGAGGTTGAGACTGAATTTCTGAAGGAGGAAAATAATTCTGCCTTCGAGATTCTCGAGGATGAGTAGAAGGGCGTGCTCGAAGAGTTTAAGACCAAGAAGGATTGGGCTACAAACCGGGCCATGTATATGATGTGTTCTTTGAATCCCGAGATGGACACTTCATTTCTTCAGGATAAGGAAGAGGAGTTCATCTCCAAGTGGAAGGCTCGGTTGCCCGAGGAGGAGGTCACGACCACTACCCTAGATGGCAGAGGTGATGATGAGAAAGGCGAGGAGGCCAAGTCCGGCTAAGTTGACCAATACTGAACTATTTTGAATAGGGCTGCCTCCCTTATTATTTTTGTAATTATATTTTGTTTATGCCCTTTGGGCAAACACAATTGAGACATCTACTTATATTTCATATTTATAAGTTAATGGTAGTTTTTATTATATATGCTTATATTCTTTGCTCGAAATATTTACGCATATTGTCTACCTTGGATGCCTTTTGTTTTTCCACCGCTTATATCTCTTCCTCGAAATATTTATTCATTGTGGATAAAATGCTATACTTGTTTACTTATACAAATACTCGTTGGGTTTAAGTTTGAATTTTGATGCATTCATGCATAGTTTACTCGAAATGCCCATATTCGACTTCGTCATTGTCAAGGTTGAATTTTACTTTTACCATGTATTTCTATTAAAATATACTTAATGGCGTGCAACCTCATTAGTCTAGTTATATTTTGTTTTCCATTAACTTTTCCTCATCCTCAAGTATGATCTCGAGGTTGCGAGGTCGAAACTCATTTTAAAAAATTTCTAACCCTTGTCTCGACTTATGATTTTTGTTGGTTTATCTAGAATTCTAACTTTTGATTGTGTCGATTATGTTTTGCTGGTTTGTTCCAGACTTGTTTAGTTCGTATTTGTTTAATGATCCATACACTTACTATTTTCTTCATGCTAGGTTAATAATCCATACATTGCTATTATAGTTTATTTTTATTGATGTTATGTTTTTTCGAGCTCATGGTATGATTGTATACCACTTATGCCCCCTTAAAATCCTATGATTGTGATCTTAGGTTATTGAATTTCGAGGGCTTGCAAAAAGTATAACAATAAAAATACAACATTTGAATGAAATTCAGTGCTTTATTGATAAAAAGCAAAAATTAAATTTAAGCTTGGTTAAAATGAATAAACATCATTCCTACATTATTGATAATAAGGCCATGGATGTTCACAATTCCAAGCTCATGGGACCAATAATCAATTCAACCTCGCTAGTTTATAAACTTCATGTCGAATGATGGACTCGATCTGGTAGGGTTCTTCCCAATTAGGCCCGAGCACCCCAGCAGATGGGTATCTTGTGGCAAAAAACACGCACCTGAACACCAACTCTCCTAATCCAAATTTCCTATCTCGGACCCTTTTGTTGAAATATCTTGTAGCCCTTTGTTAGTATGCAGCATTTCATAGCTGGGCTTCGTCTCATCTTTCTTCAATAAGGTCCAAAGTTTCTTCGAGCTGGGATTGGTTCGAGGTTTGGTCGTACGCCTCACATCTTATTGTTGGGATTTCGATCTCAATAGGCAACATAGCCTCGCAACCATAAGCCAGGGAGAAAGGGGTATGCCCTATGGAGGTTCTTGTTGTCGTTCTATATGCCTACAGGACATGTGGCAATTCCTCTAGCTATCTTCCCTTAGCTTCTTCTAGCCTTTTCTTGATATAACTCTTTAAAGTTTTATTTACTACCTCGACCTGGCCATTTTCCCATGGATGGGCCATGGAGGAAAAGCTCTTAATTATTCCATTCTTTTCGTAGAAATGTGTGAACAAGTCGCTATCGAATTGGGTCCCATTATTTGATATGATCTTCTTGGGATCCCCGTAGATTATATTCTTCACCATGAAATCTAGAACTTTTTTCGAAGTGATAGTAGCTAAGGGCTCGGTTTCAGTCCACTTCATAAAATAATCAACAATGTCTATAGCGTATTTAACCCCTCCTTTTCTGGTCGGCAAGGAGCCTATGAGGTCGATCCCCCATATCGCGAATGGCCATAGGGAACTCATCATGGTGAGGTCGGTGGTTGGTGCTCGCGATATTGAAGTGAACCGTTGACACTTGTCACAATGCTTAACGTATTCGAACGATTCTGCTTTAACTGTAGGCCAGAAGTATCCTTGCCTAATAGCCTTTTTTGACAGACTATGCCCCCTGGAATGGTCTTCGTAGAATCCCTCATGGATTTCTTCTAAAATATTATTTACCTTAGGGGGAGTTACACACCTCAGTAATGGATGGAATACCCCCTATTGTACTGTCTTCCTTCCAAGATGGTGTTTCTTGGTCTTTTGTACATATGTTTTCTAGCCTCGTTCTGGTCTGCTGGGAGACTTCTGGTTTCGAGGTAGTCAATTATCGGGGTCATGCAGGTGGGTTGCGAGTCAATCATGTTGACATCTTCCTCAGGCTCAGCTATGCTTGGGACTGGTAGGAACTCGACTGAAACCACGTTGAGTGTGTCAGCCTCTTTGGTCGTGGAGAGCTTAGCCAATGCATCCACATTTGAATTTTGCTCCTGTGGAACTTGTTCTATGGCATAGAACTCAAATTCCCTGAATGTTGCCTTAAATTTCTCCAGATAGGCTACCATTATAATGCCACGAGCCTGATATTCACCTAGGACCTGGTTAACCACTAATTGAGAGTCACTATAATAGTGGATGGCCTTTGCTTTGAGCTCGAAGGCTATCCGGAGACCTGCTTCGTACTCAGCCTTGTTATTTGACGCTTCAAAGACAAATCGTAGCACTTAATGAAAGAAATTTCCTGTCGAGGTGATCAAAATGATTCCTACCCCCGACCTATTCTCATTAAAGAACCCATTGACGTAAAGTCTCCACAACTCGCGGACTGGGACTACGACTTCCTCGTTGGAGATTCTCGTACATTCAACAATGAAATCTGCTAAACATTTGATCGTCGTTCTAGGATGATAGGTGATTTTGAACTATCCGAGTTGAACGATCCATTTTAACAATCTCCCAGAGGCTTCAGGCTTGGATAATACTTGCTTTAACGGTTGATCAGTTAATATATGTATAGGATGCGCTTGGAAATAGGGTTGAAGCTGTCGAGATGTATGTATTGGGCACAAATATAGTTTTTCCATTAATGAGTATCTCGATTCTACCCCCAGTAACCTTTTGCTGACATAGTAAACGAGCTTTTGCACTTTCTTATCCTCCGGAGCAAGTACTGCACCGATCGCATGCTCGGTTGTGGTGAGGTATAGGTATAAAACTTTCCCTGTGATTGGTTTAGACAAGATTGGTGGCTCTGCAAGGTGTTACTTAAGGTTTTAAAATGTGAGTTCATACTCGTCCGACCATTCAAATTTCTTGCCGCATCTTAAAAGATTAAAAAATCGAAGGCACTGCTCTGTAGATTTCGAGATGAACCTAGTTAAGCTTGCCATTCGTCCAGTTAGGCTTTGGACATCTTTATGTTTTCGAGGTGAGGGCATATAAATTAACGCCTTAATCTTGTAAGGATTAGCCTCTATGCCATGAGCATTCGCTATGAATCCGAGAAACTTTCCCAAGGACACTCCAAATGAGAACTTTTGTGGGTTAAGTCTCATATTGTACTTTCGAATCACGGCGAAGCACTCAGCGAGATCATCCACATGGTTACAGTTATTCTTGGATTTGACTAGCATATCGTCCACATAAACTTCCATGTTATTCCCTATGTGTTCGGCAAACATCTTATTCACCAGTCGTTGGTATGTGGCTCCTGCGTTCTTGAGTTTGAAAGGCATTACATTGTAGCAATACAAACCTTTATCGATCATAAAGCTCGTATGATCTTGGTCTGGTGCATACATGGCTATCTGGTTATATCCAGAGTAAGCATCCAAAAATGACATGATGTCATGACCTGTACTAGGATCTACGAGTTGATCGATTCGAGGCAAGGGAAAGCAATCCTTGGGACATGCCTTGTTGAGGTCTGAATAATCAATGCAAGTTCATTACTTTCCATTGGGCTTTGGAACCAATATAGGATTGGCTATCCAATCAGGGTAGAAAGCATCTCGGATAAACCAATTTGCCTTCAGTCTTTCGACTTATTCTTTCAGGGCTTTCTTCCTATCATCGTCCAAGAGCCTTCTTTTTTGTTGTTTCGGAGGGAAGCTCTTATCTATGTTGAGTGCATGGCTTATAATGCTTGGGGTGATCCCAACCATATCTGAGTGTGACCATGCAAACACATCTTGATTTTCTCTCAGGAAGTAAATTAATCGCTATTTCGTATCCTTGGAGAGGTTATTTCCTATTTTTACCACCCTCGTGGTATCTTTCTCATGAAGCTCTACTTCTTCAATCTCCTCTATTGGTCCGAGATCAACCCTATCTTCTTCAACTCTAGGGTCGATTTCTTCTTCAATTTCGAATACAGATCCACTCACTTCCTGGATAACAACAAGTGCATGTGCCCTTGTTTGGTTCTTCCCTCTCATGGAGATACTATAGCATTCCCGTGCGACGAGCTGGTCTCCCTGCAGTGACCCAATGCCACTAGATGTTGGGAACTTGATGGTCAAATGCCTAACAGATGAGATTACCCCCAGCCCAATCAGGGCTGGTCTCCTGAACAGTACGTTGTAGGCAGATGGGGTGTCCACCACTATGAACTCCATCATCTTGGTCACCGAGATTGGATAGTCTCCCAAGGGTACCGAGTGCTCGATGGATCCCATGTTGGCTATCCCTTCTCTTGAAAATCCATACAACGGCATTGCACATGCTTTCAAATCTCAAAGCATGAGTCCCATCTTTTATAGAGTCGCCTTATAAAGGATGTTAACTGAGCTGTCGTTATCTATCAGAACCCTACACACCTTTTTTTTTTTTAGTTGGTGTGTATTGACCACGGTGTCGTTGTGGGGAAACTGAACATGCGATGCATCCTCTTGTGTAAAAGTAATGGGTTGAGTTTCAACCCTTTGTTTCTTTGGAGCTCGTAGTTCTGGTTGGTAAGGAGATCTATCTTCTATCTTGAGCTCGTTCACATATCTTTTCTGGGCAATTCTACATGATCCAGCAAGGTGTGGTCCTCCAGAAATGGTTACCACATCCTTCCCATCTATTGGGGGAGGTCGATCATCCTCCCTTGCTCGTGAGGTGATATTATGTTGCATAAGCTTTGTAGGAGTTGCCCTCTATCCAGCCGACGCTTGAGTCAAATTTTGATTTCTTATATATTGTCCAAAATACCCTTTAAAGATTAGACCTTTGATATCATCCTTTAGTTGTCGGCATTCATTGATGGTATGCCCGATGTCCCTATGGAATCTACAGTACTTATTGGTGTCTCTTTTTTATTTTGGATTTCGCATTGGGTCAGGTCGCCTGAATGGGACCTGATTTTCATTTGAAACAAAAATGTTCTCCCTAGTTTTGGTAAGCTCGGTGTGAACCGTGTAAATGGAGAAATACTTGTCTCATTTCTTCTTTTTCCCTCATTCCGCCTCTGAGTTATTCCCTTCATTTTTCTTTCTCTTTGCAGGGTTGTCTCCTGAGGGTCGAGACGTTGAGGGGGTAGCTGTGATCGAGGCTGAGTTAACATTCGTCGTTGTAGTAATAATAGGCAGAGAGATTAGTTTTAATGCTGACCTCGCCTCCTCGACATTGATGAATCTTTGAGCCCTTTTGTTGAACTCAATTATTATTCTTACCAGTTTCCTTTGCATATCATCACAGAGGGGACTTCCTAGAAATATTCCAGCTCATACCGCCATATGGTGACCACTGTCATCGACATTACGAGCTCGAGCCACCTCAATGTTAAACCTCACCATGTAAATTTTTAACGACTATCTCGGCTACTGTTTGACATTTTTCAAGGTTGAGGCTTCAGGCCTGACACCTACCATGGCCTTGAATTATTTCTCAAACTCTTTCGATAATTGTTCCCAAGACGAGATTGAATGCCTTCGGAACTTGTTGAACCAATTTTTTGTTGGTCCCGTCAGAGTTGTTGGAAATAGCATGCATCTAAGCTCGTAACCAACATTGCTGGCACACATGATTGTGTTAAATGTGCTCAGATGGTTGTAGGAGTTTGAGTTCTGATCAAAAGGAGCAACATAAGGTATCTTGAACCCGTAGGGGAATGGTGTATTTGATATATTTGGATCAAAAGGCTCAAGCTCCTCATCAGAGTCGTCGGCCTTGTCTTTATTCCTTTCATCTTGAAAGAGCCTGAATGCTCTTTCGAGCTAGTTAATTCTTTCTTGGACTAAGTCCACCGGAGGTTGAGCTTGCGCTTGGGGTAGTTGGCTATTCTTTGTGAAAACTCTAGCTCCCTGCCCTAGTACATGGTTATATTGGTTCCCATATACTGGCTGCATGGGCTCTTTTCGAATGTTCAGATGTGCCCGCAAATCGAGGTTCGAGGGGTTACCCTACCCACGATTTTGATTTAGATGGTCTCGAGGATTAGGATTATTCTCATAATTCCCAGTATTCCTGAGTTCGGTATTATATACACTCACTGACCTACTAAGGTCCAAACTTCTGCTCATGATACTAACATTTCTTTCTAGTTGATAGGCTTGATTGTTGTGAGGTGGATCTTCCACTGCCCCCCTCGCTCTGGTTGTTTGTGACCTCGACATGTGACTTCCTACTGGTTGGGATGCCTTATGTCCTCAGGTTGCCTCTCACTCGCCCCCGTGTCTGGGTCGAGCTCTGCGGTTTTTGTCTCGGATGCCACTCCGAGAAGGCCTTTGAGGTGCTCGCTCCCCTACCTAGTTCCTATTAGGCGCAGGCTGGGGTGCCTCTCAACCTGGAGATGGGTGTCTTATTGGAGACAGAGGATGCCTTATAGGCAACGATGGGGGCCTTCCATTGTTGGGTCTAGAAGGTCCAGAATTGGCCCAGACTGGCTCCAGGTTATTCCTGACAGGCTTAGGTTTAGTGTATCGAGCTGCTGAAGGAGCTCGGTTATTCCTCGTTCCTACAGTTACACTCACTGTCAGATTACTAGCAGTAGTAGTTTGAATATTCCTCCCAGGGCGATCGCTGCCGGTGTTTTCCCTAGGCCTTGGCTGGGTCTACTAAGCCCTTTGTTCGGCCATTCTGGCCGCTGTACTCCCGTAAGGATGCCTTCTGGCCCTTTGAGGAGGCGCCTGGGCCTCGGCGGCCTGCCTAGCCAATTCTTCATTACGCCATGTGGCTTCGGCCAATTGTTGGCGTAGTTGGCGATTCTCAAGTTCCATAATGAGCACGTACCTCTCAAGATAATAATAGAGGTCCTCATCGAGCCTGGGGGTTGGAGCAGGTGGCCCCCTGGATTAATATGATCCACTCCCCTTATCCGGGCCGTGATCTGCCATAGGTTGTTTCCCAGATTTTCGCAGATAGTTCTCAGTCTAAGGAGTTTGTTTGTTAGGGATTTGAGGCAATGGTCGCCCACCAGCTCCTGGATTGTCTGTGGCAGCCATTGATGGAATGCATGAGGTTTCTGATTAAACAATACATAGATTTTCTTAATGCTCTCAAAAAAAGCACCAAACTGTTGACGCCGTTTTTCGTCAACTTAATTTTGAAGAGCACAAAACAATATTTCAGAAAGAATAGAAGAACACAAGAATTTTTACGTGGTTCATCAGTTAAAATCTGCCTAGTCCACGTGTCAATATTATTGATCTTGACACTCTCTCAAAGCTTTTTCAGAGCAATTTGGCAGAGTATTCTCAGTACAATTTTGTGCCTGAATACAAATGAAAAATCTCAGGCTATTTATAGACCTTGTTATGATAATATCTTCCACTAATTCAAGGAAGTTACAATTAATTATTCAATTTTGAAATAAATGTAAATAAATACACTAATTACATAATATCCCATGATAATTGGGATTTAATATTTGATAACTACAAATCCCTAAGGAATAGGGATTTCCTAACAGTTGCTATGTGCAAAATGTGTCATTGATCTTGAATGCAAGGATAGCGTGCTTTCGAGACCGGTCCAAACTTTGAGCTCATCATTCCAAATAACCTCCTCCTCACCTAGAGGTTTCATCGAACTCATTCTTCGGAGACCAATAACTTTTAGCTTGCAACTAGGGCCTGAACAATACAATCATGCTTCGGAGAAGATTCTCGTTTTCGAGTCTGTAGCTTGTGCTCGATCGCTGATAACAACAGATCAGGAATTTTGTCAATTTATACAAGTGTTAAGCCAATGCTTGTTATTTTTTAGCTTATGCTTTACGAGCCTACATTTCGAGGCTCATTTATTCATTCTCGAAATTTGGGTGTAACATATCATATGAGTACTATGTCAAGCTTTAAGCAACTAATGATTTCGATAAGACTTTGTGGTATTTTCACTTAGGTAAAGTTCAAACTGAAAGGCACTTTATTTTATGCACCAAGATTGTTTAAGCTAGAGAATGAGGCTTGTATTTAACTAAGTAGAATGATAAGTGTTACAATAAAAGAAGGGTATAAACACTCAGTAGAATTCACATAATGAAGATGTGAAATTTGAGCTTCAATTGTTGGCACTTATAAAATGAAATATGATACATGAGAGTATCTAAGGGTTCCCAAAAAGTTTGATAGCATTTAGAGCATTTTTAGGACCTTTGGAAGTGTTCAAAGTTAGAGAGGGTGGCAATACGTCGCCACCCAAGTGGCGGGACATCGTGTGAAGCCTAGGGTTTCAAGAAACCCTAACAGGTGACACATCGCCCGCATGCAGGCAGGCGGCGTGTCGCCTATTGTAATACGTGAATTACGTAAAATTCTCATAATTACGTGTTTTTTTCAAGTATAATCCTATTGGTTAGACCTAATTACTCTATATAAGGGTGAAAATAGTGTTTTGGAAGACTTGATCACTCTCTCCAATCTCTCTCTACCTTTTCTCAATCTCTCTAGCTCCAAGAATCTCTAGTTTTCTCCAAGAACTCTCCAAGAAAGTGCTTGACTTTGAGAATTGAAGGCTTGTTCAATCTCAATCCTCATTTCCTCAAGAGAAGGCCTCAAGCATCCATGGTGGCTGGGAAATAGAGTATTGGGATAGTGTTTTGCAACGTGTATAAGCCTTAGTTTGTGTTTGGTTTGCTCAAAGGATTTGCTCAAAGTGGTGGTCTTGCCTAGGGTTTTGAAGCTTCATCAAAGTTGAAGAACACTATCATTCTACTTGGGTGTGCATGTTCTTTCTCAATCTTTTTTAAGTCTCTGTCAATCCAAATTTTGTGTAGATTCTATTTTTTTGAGGTGGTGTTATCTCAATCTCCCCCAACAGATTCTTCTTTTGGAAACATTGAGGGTTTACTAGTAGAATTGAGATTATTCTTTTATGATTGTTGTACGTCCTAAAATTCAGCACGAGTCTTTTAGCCAGCTTGGATACAAGCTGGCTAGCCGAGAACTGTAATAGATGATCAACATATCCATATTTCCTCTGTAAAGGCAGCATGATTCCCCAGGTCTATAGCACGAGCTGGTGAATACAATGCAATAGGCACGAACTGAAAACATTTATAAAGCATAGCATCCGAGATACGAGCTGGCGCTACACTCAGCTCGGGGTATGCTAGAGATCTACCGCATCCTTGGATCTTTGTAAACCTGGGTACGTTATATAGACGTGCGTGGTCAGACATTACATGTCTGCATATCCCTAAAATCCTGGACACTTAATATAATTGTGCATGATTAGACATCGCATGCCCAAATTATCCCTAAGGATCCATGATCAGTTTTACCTAATGATTAGACCATACCTTAGGATAACTTGTAATAATTATAATTAGTGTGAGACAGGTCACACTAGGGATTTGATTCACGTCATGACCCCAATACCTATCCAATCCATGGATTTTCTATATAAATACTAAGACCTTGGATAGGGGAGGGGGTGTTCTCTGTAATGCAAAAACTTTGTCAAAATTTAGAGAGAAAAATAGTAATAATACAGACTCGTGGACTAGGTGGATTTTAACCTTCGAACCACGTAAAAAGACGAGTGTTCTTAATATTTCATTTCTAGTGTTTATAAGTATCATTTTCTCATCACGGTTTATCATTAAGCACTAATCCATCCCAGCTATTTTTCATAATTCACAGTTGGCGAAAAACCATGTCAATCGTTTGGTGCTTTCATTGAGAGCTACATATTAGTTCTATTATAAAAGATTCAGATCAAAGTCCACCATGGTGGTTACTCGCTCGAGACACAGTAATGAAACAGATCAACCTGGTGGGCAGGAGGCTCACCATACTGTTGCTTCCGATGAACATAACCCTGAAGTCCAGCAACGGTTGGGAAAACAACCGATGGGCCATGGCAACACTGGGAGTTCAGCGTTATTGCCACTGAATCCGAACCCGGATTACTTGACTGTGGTAGAGTTGGAAAGCATGTAGTTAAGGAGCCATTTAGCCAAAGCAAACAAAAAAATCGAGGAGGTTCTGGCTCGGCTACCCCATTTGGCAACTGACATTAATGTCAGAAAGAGACAAGGTGGAACTCATAAGTCCCGTCAGGATAGTCGACCCAGACCAAGTTAGTCGATTAGAACCTCGACCCCGAGTTCTGCGCCCATGGCGCAAGATCACCAAGAAATCATGTTTGATTGCTTTCCTAGGGGGCATCAACAAGTTAGCCGGTCGGTTAGGACCTCGACCCCAAGTTCAGTACCACCATCGAATGTGCCTGGAAATGCCCATGGCAACCCAGGTAGAAGGTCTAGGGAAAACTCGCAATGACGGCATGTTCCAGCCGACCCCCCTGTGTCACGATCAGATTGCCAGACACAGAGAGTCAGAAATGGCAGAGCACAGTGACCGTAGGCTAATTTGGTTCGTCTTGACGGGACAAGAATTGCCTCGCCAGTTAGGCATCCCCCGTCGCCCATAAGGCATCCTACACCACCTCGTTCTGTGGGAAACATTCCTACCTATGGGGACAGCATGAGAAATCCTCCTCCCACTGCCCCTGCTTATGCCCCACGGGCACGCGGAAATATCCCAGGTCCTCATCCTCAACCGCGAGCTCTAAGTTTCTCTAATGGAAGTTATTGGACTGAGGGCTGTCGAATTGGTAGGTTCGGCGCAGATTTGAGAAATCAGCTGAGTTCGGTTCAGAGCCCTCGGGTCGATCCACAGACCGATCTACGAGATCACCTAAATTCACAAAGGAGAAATCCAGCTCGCGATGGATTCAGTGGCACTCACCACGAGAGAGGTCCTTCCAAAGTACGTGGTAACGGGAATGTCCCACCAAACCAACCTCAAACTTGGAGGGACAATAACCCGCTGAATGCGTACGACTGAACGGGAGCTATTGAACAGCCCCATAACAACCAGGGAACCAAGGACCAAACCCTAGAAAGGTTAGCCTAGATGGAGGAGCTGATGAAAAGACTCCTATCAGAGAAGGAAAAAGATGAATATGACTCTGGGGATGAGCTCGAACTTTTTGCCCCCAACATTGCAGCAACAACTTACCCACCGGGTTTCAGGATGCCCCATTTGTCAAAATTCGATGGAGATGGAGATCCGTCCGACCACTTGGGAATGTTCAACACCCTGATGATGGCCTACAATATTGGACCCGAATTGAGGTGCCTGGTATTTCCCTCAACTCTGGTCGGGCTGGCTAGGCAATGGTTAAAGTAATACAAAAAGCATTCTATCAGCTCGTTGAAGAGTTTCTCTGCTGATTTCAAGAGGGCATTCCGGGCTTCTCAGGCGGCTCGTATCAAGGTGGACTCCCTTACAAATGTAAAGCAGCAGCCCGGAGAGTTTCTGAAGGCATATTTGAGTAGGTTTGCCAATGTTGCTGCGCGAGCTAGAGACGCGGATGAAAGTTCCAAGCTCATGGTGATGAGAACAAGAATTCTTGTTGGGGGCGACCTGTGGCAAGAACTCCAAAGAAAGGGGGTCAACACCATAGATGTGTTCCCGAACAAGTCTCAAAGGTGGATCAACTTGGAAGAGGCACAAGCTTCAATCGCAGGAATTAGCCAAGTCCCTACCCAGCCCTTTGGAGCGGTAACGGATGTTGCAGCTATAGCTTAAACCGTTACCCAGAATAACCAAGGGGGAAATAACAAGAGGAAGGGAAATGGTGAGGGCGGCCAGAGCGGTTTAAAGAAGAACAAGCCTGTGGAGAAGTTTAAGTCGATCTATGCGACTTATGCCGACCTCACGGATACTAGAGAGTGCATTTTCTTGGCAAATTCTACCCACCTTCTGTGGAAAAAGCCAGAGCCTTTAAAAAATCAAAGGGCAAAGAGAGATCCTTCAAAATTTTGTCGATTCCACAATGACATCGGTCATAACACTGATGATTCCAGGCACTTGAAGGATGAGATCGACACACTTATCAGGGCCGGACCTTTGGCTCAATATGCCTGGAATCAAATAGCTTCCGGTCAGCTCATGGGACAAAACATTTCACCAGCTTCGGAGGTCCAAGCAAATCAGACCGGAGCTCAGGTGAATCGGGATTCCCCTCCTCCGATAATAAGGGGAAAGATAACAACCATTTCCGGAGGCCCTCATCTGGCCGACACAAGCATAGGTGCCCAGGAGAGGTATAGCAATGAGCTGAGATCTCACAACGGAGTTGAGTTTGTCCCAAAGAAACATTTATCCAAGCAACCGTGATTGGAGAAACAACCAATCGATTTTTATTGAAGAAGATGCTAGCCATGTCCAATTCCCGCATAACGATCCTCTAGTCATAATCGTCCACCTCGCCAACCAGAGGGTTAGGAGGACACTAGTGGATAATGGAAGTTCTGTGAACCTACTATTTAAGTCCACATTAGAAAAAATGGGATTGTCCGTAACCGAGCTGAAAGAAACCTCCATGATGCTGTATGGGATTTCTGGTGAAGGATCGGTAGCTATCGGAACAATCGAGTTAGTGATAACCTTGGGTGAAGGACCACGAACTATTTCCAAGCTTATCGAGTTTGTGGTCATCGATTGTCCGACCGCGTACAATGCAATCTTGGCTCAACCTACGTTGATGGCATTCGAAGCCATAACATCTGTCTGTTACCTTGTGATCAAGTTCCCCTCATCTGTGGGAATATGTACTGTCTAAGGCGATCATCTTGCTACCAGGGAATGCTACAACATTTCCATGAAGGGAAAATCACAACCCGGGCAGCAAACGATGGCCATACAGGACAAAGGTGAGGAATCCCAGGAAGTAAGGGATGCTCCTGGAACGGAAGAACCTCAGCAAGCCAATGGCGGGGGTATTACCCCAAGTAATGATATTGATCTGCGGGTAAGCGAAGTTAGATCTTATCTCCGAGCTATTGAAGAACTTGAAGAGGTAAACATCGATCCCAGAGATGCTTCAAGAATCGTTAAATTTGGGAAAAATCTTGACAATGAGAGGAAGGCGGAGCTGATAATTTTTTTACAAGGAAATCTAGATGTATTCGCCTGGTCTCATGAAGACATGGTAGGGATAAGCCCGAGTGTGATCATGCACACCCTGAACTTGGATAAAAGCGTGCTTGCGAAATCCCAAAAGCAGAGGCGTCTGGGTACAACCTGAGCTAAGGCCCTGGAAGAAGAAGTATCTCGGCTATTAAAATGCGGGTTTATTAGCAAGGCTAAATATCTGATATGGGTCGCAAATCATGTCCTGGTCCCAAAGCCAAATGGAAGTGGCGAACCTGCATCGATTTCTCCGACCTAAATAAAGCTTGTCCCAAGGATTGCTTCCCATTGCCAAGAATTGATCAGTTGGTGAACGGCACTGCAGGGCACGAGCTCATGTCCTTCATGGATGCGTATTCTAGGTATAACCAGATTGCGATGAACCCCGCTGACCAGGAGCATGCTAGCTTCATGACTCCAATGAATGCTTACTGTTATAAAGTTATGCCCTTCGGGCTGAAGAACGCTGGGGATACCTACCAGCGATTGGTCAATCGAATGTTCGTTGATCAAATCGGGAAAAACATGGAAGTGTATGTTGATGATATGCTGGTCAAATCTAAGACTGCCTATAATCGTGTTCCTGATTTGAAGGAATGTTTTGAGATCTTAAGGAGATATAACAAGAGGTTGAATCCCCAGAAGTGTACTTTCAGAGTGTCATTAGGAAAGTTTCTCAGATTCATAGTCAACACAAGGGGGATAGAGGCGAACCCAGAAAAAATCAGATCGTTATTAGAAATGCCTTCGCCCAGGTCACGTAAAGATGTCTAGAGTCTGACTGGAAGAGTGGCAACCCTGAATCGGTTCATTTCTAAATCCATTTACAAGTACCTATCATTCTATAACCTCCTCCGAGGAAATAAGAAGTTTGAATGGACTGAGGAGTGCAAATAGGCAATTCTCGATCTAAAAACACATTTGGCCGAACCACCAGTATTGTCTAAACCAGCGGCGGGGGAGCATCTTTTCCTTTATTTGGCTATTACGGAAAATGCAACCAGTGCCGTGCTGGTCCGGGAAGAAGACCGGGTTAAAAAACCGGTATATTATATAAGCAAAAGACTTCTCAGAGCTTAATCGCGGTATCCCTTAATGGAAAAGATGGCGTTCTACCTTATTGTAGCCTCCAGGAAGCTTAGGCCATACTTCCAATCCCATTCAATCCACGTCAAGACCGACCAACCTTTAAGGCAGGTATTGCAGAAACCTGAAGCATCGAGACGTCTCTTAAAATGGGCAATCCAACTCAGCCAGTTTGAAATACGGTACATACCATGAACTACGATCAAAAGCCAAGCCCTGGCTGATTTCATGGCTGAATGCACCGAATTTCAGGAGGAGCTTTTGAGAGAACTAGTATAGGTGTTGTGTAGAATATTCGTGGACGGTTCGTCTAACGAGAACGAGTCTGGAGTTGGGATTGTATTGATCTCTCCGGAAGGGCATCGATTCCACTGCGCGCTATGGTTTGGGTTTGAGGCATCCAACAATGAAGCCGAATATGAAGCTTTGTTGGCTGGGCTTAGAGTGGCAAAGGAATTGAAGGCCATGGCCATCCAGTGCTATAGCAATTCCCAGCTAGTGGTAAACCAAGTATCAGGAGAATACCAAGCGCGGGGGGCCAAGAAGGCAGCTTACCTAGCCAAAGTGAAGAAAAATCTATCAGAATTTGAATATGGCCTAGTCGAGCAGATCCTTCGCGAGCAGAATGCCAACGCTGACGCTTTGGCGAGACTCGTTACCTCTAAAGAATTTGAGATCCTGAGCATAGTACTAGTGGAATTCTTGGAAATCACGATGGAGGCCGAGATGATCGACACTAGGCCGACCTGGATGACCCCCATAGTAGAGTATCTTATGACAAGGAAGTTTCCTGATGAACGAAAAGACACAAGAAGGATACTCTATCAAGCTCCAAGGTATGTAGTCATGGATGGAGCGTTGTACCGACGTGGCCATTCCTTGCCTCTTCTACGATGTGTTCTGCTAGAGGAGGCCAAAACTATTTTACAGGAGGTGCATGAATGCTTTTGTGGGGATCATGCTGGGGGGGAAACTTGGCCTTAAAAATATTAAGGCAGGGATATTATTAGCCCACTTTATCAAAGGATTCCATCTCCTATGTCTAAAAGTGCGACAAATGCCAGTGGTTCGCCACAGTCGCTCGAGCTCCACCAGTCGAGATGAAAATGATATCATCCCCATGGCCATTCGCAGTATGGGGAATTGATTTAATAGGATCTCTGCCCACGGGAAAAGGAGGAGTTCGCTATGCGGTGGTAGCCATTGATTATTTCACGAAGTGGGCAGAAGCCTAGCCCTTGGCAACAATCACCTCAAAAAGAGTCCTCGACTTTGTAGTCAAGAGTATTGTGTGCCGATTCGGACTGCCCAAGAAGATTGTATCGGATAATGGAACTCAGTTCGATAGTGATCTCTTCACCGAGTTCTGTGAGAGGCACGATATAATTAAAATTTTCTCTTCGGTTGCCTACCTGCAAGCCAATGGGCAGATTGAGGCCGTGAATAAGACCCTCAAAGCAAGCCTTAAGAAAAGGTTAGATGAGTCCAAGGGAGTCTGGACTGAGCAGCTCCCGCAGGTACTATGGGTGTACTGGACCTCCCACCGAACTTCTACAGAGCACACCCCTTTCTCCCTGACTTTCAGAAGTGAGGTCGTCCTTCCCATTGAAATAAAGATAACCACGCACAGACTCCAGACCTTCAACCAGGAGCAGAATGATGAGTTGCTGAGTGCATCTCTCGACCTAATTGATGAAAAACGAGAGGATTCGTAGCTACAGCTCGTGCATTACTAGCAAAAAATCACCCGTTATTTTAATTCCAAGGTCAGAAGGCGTATCTTTGGTTTGGGCAACCTAGTACTTCGAAGGGTCTTTTTGGCAAACAAGGACCCCAAGGACGGTGCCTTAGGTCCGAGCTGGGAAGGGCCCTATCAAATAGTGGAGGTCGTACATGAGGGAACCTTTAAATTAGCTCGACTTAATGGAGAAACAGTCCCACAGACCTGGAATGCTATGCACCTAAAGAAGTATTATCAATGATGCCTGTCTATGTAAGGCTTAGTTATAAAAGCCGTTTGATTAAGAAATAAAGGAATCATCGTGTATTTCTTATCTTTCACATAGTTCCATTTATGTATTAGTTCGTTTGATATCGTTTGTCCAAAGCAACCAAGAAAGTTCACTTTCTCATTACTTGGGGGGCATACAACCCGAGAAGGATTGAAACTTGGAAGCTAGCGAAATTGATTAATTGAGGTTTCCTTTCTGGAAAACACGAGGTGTCAATAAATCTAGCACGAACTAAGTTCTATATCATTAAAAATCCTGGATATAACCAGGTACAAAACTATCATGGATACAACCAGGTCCAAAACTCAGAAGTTAATAAAATTGATTAACCAATGTTTTTTGCAAAAATCACGAGGTGTCAATAAACCTAGCACGAATTGAGTTTTAAACCATTTAAAAATACTGGATATGACCAGGTCCACGACTTAGAAGTTAGCAAAATTGAAAATCAGATGGCTTCCTTAGAAGCTTGGGATAACAATAAAACCTAACAAGAACTAAGTTTGGAATATTCAAAATCCCAGATATAACCAGGTCCAAGGCCTGATACTTAACAGGTAGGATATAAATCAACATTAATTTAGTTATAACCAAAATCAAAATATCTATCCCAATCTAAAATTTGATTCCTAAGATTTTTGATGTGCAAGTCATAAACATAAGAAACAATCAAGGAAAAGACATAGATAAAAAGGTAGTTATTAGAATTACAAATAAATTGTCTTGAGGAAAAATAACCTCGCACTGGGCCAAATGGAAAATGTTTACAAAAATATATAAAAAAAAGGAGAGAGATACACATAAAATCAAGCCCCTCCAGAGCGCTCTGAGGATGTGACCTCCTCGACCTTGTGCTCGCTCGCAGTAGAAGCCTCCCTGGTCTCAGACTTATTTTGTTGGATCTGAGCCTTGAACTTCTCGAGGTATGGATCCCACACCTCGGAAGCTAGGAAAGAGAAGTTGCCATCTTCGTTGAAGGCCCAGCAATGGTATAACATACTTTCCATGGAGGATAGCGAGGCCGCCTTCTCCTCCTTAGCAGCAGTCTCGGCCTCCAATTTGTTGGCTTTGGCCTCTTCGAGCTCGGTTTGAAGAGCAGCCAAGGCGGCCTTTACAGCCTGCTTGCCCTCTTCAGACGCTGCAAGAGCAGCCTTGGCATCCAGCTCGCCTTGTTGAGCAGTTGTAAGGGCAGTCTGGGCAGCAGTCAAGGCTGTCTGAGCAGCCTGGAGCTCGGCCCGAAGCTCTTCATTCCTGGCTCTGGCTCGAGCTATGCTACGGTGCTGAGCCAAGACCACCTGCAAAAAGTAAGGAAACAAGTTAGACACACGCTGGGGTAAAATCAAAAGAGTGTATGTTTGGCTAAAGAAAGTTGGCTTACTATAAGGTTCATCCCCAACGCGGACTTCATGAAGTTCTCTGGGCTCCTCTCCTCGATCACCCTCAGATCCTTCGGATTGGCCTTGTAAAAATGCTCCACCGTATGGTTTGCCGTCTCGTAGAGAATCCCCCGAAAGGAGTTTGAGATCTTCTCCAGGTCGTGGGCATTGACCGGGATACGTACAGTGGCAGCAGGGATGATAGGCACTGGGGTATTAGCTTGTGCTGCTTGATCCCAAGCAGAGGTGGGTGGAAACCGAAAAGGAGGTGGAGGCGGACCTCTTTTCTCCTGAGCAGCAGCAACTGGAGCTGTCGAGCTCTGGCCCTTCCCCTTAGCCGGGGATTTGGAGGTCATCCCTGGCGCAGGGGGCACTTTCTTTGTTGTAAACCGGGGCTTCTTTACGAGTGGCCCCAAGCTGGATTTTACCTCCTGTAAAATTGTGCGGATGTCGGGAACCCCTGTTTGTGCCATCTCCTCGCCTAAAAAAGAGTGGGAAGGACGTTAATATACATACAAAGTCATCAGTTTACATAAAATGTGTATACATGTATGGAATATAACAAAAAGTCCTACCCTTCGAGCTAGAGGAGGAGTCTATTGCCACAACCTCCGGCCTTGGAACCGCTATAGGAGAACGGGAGCCTAAGTCTACAACTTCTTGGATTATGGAAGGTTCTGGCTCAGGTTCTATCTCGGGGCTGGACTCCTCTACATATTGCCTAAGTCCAGGGGCAAGGATGCCCTGGAGTAGAGAGGGCCACGACCTAAGGTTGGTTCCATACCCTTCAAAAAAGACCGATCTAAAGGATAGGGTGTTGTCTACAACTACGTTGCCTTTAGGATGGCCCATGTCATGACGTAACACTAAATGATACACGCACTGAAGCAGGGTTATGTTACGGTTGGGATCATTGGGGTGATGATGGACGAGCTGGTTTGGATTAAACCTGACTAACCTATGGTCGGTGACAACCCTATCTAAGTCCCTATAGGGGTATGGGTTACCTTGGCTGGAGGGGCCTGCTGCTGCCCCCAATGAAGCTCGCTCTACATCAGGGTCCTGAGCAGCCTCGGGAGCTCGCCTCTTCTGCATGAGAGGTACCTCGTCTTCTTCTTGCTCCTCACCTTCATCGGCCTCAGCACCCCCTTCGGGGATAGGCGGGAGCTCGCGGACTACCAGGAAGTTTTCCCGTGTTCTTCTCAAGGCCAGAGTCTGGCCTTCAGTGATTAACTTACACGCCAACATCGTGTCATCGGACACGAGCTGGCGGTAATCCTTCTTGCTAGGCGGAAGCCTCGATAGAGTATCATACTGACCCCCGAGGGTCACAAATTTGGCCATCCTCACAAAAATGGCTGCATGAAAATACTACTCAATTAGTATACACACGAGAAATAACTTCAAATACAAAGGGAATAATTTCATGAGCTAAGAAAGGAAAGGAGACATACGAGGACGATTGAAGTATCGGTGTTCGCAGTTGCGAAACCCATTCGACATTAAGAATTGATCTTTATGGTCGTTGGGATGGCTGGGGAGCTCGATGACTGAGGGCGAGTTCGGGAATTGGGTCAAGTAATAAAACCCGTCACCTCGCCCTTGTTGTTCCGGGCTGGCCTTGAGGCAGAAGAAGTAAAGGATATCCGCCAGAGTGGGGACCTCCCACTCGTGCTTCAAGAAAAGAAACTTCAACCCTGCCAACAGTCGATACGAGTTTGGGGGGAGCTGAAATGATACCAGCTTCACGTAATTGAGGAAGTCCACGAAGTATTGGTCAAGGGGAAGAAAGCCCCTGCCTTTAGGTGCTCATCGCTCTAGGCTGCAAAGTCGTCCTGGAGTGGCGCGCAACTCTGTTCCCCTTCATAGGGAGGTCGAGCAATGAGGACGCCAGACCCGACCTCAATATTATGGGACAACATAATCTTGTTGACCCTTCCTTGGGTCGTGATCTTGGAGACAATTCTCTCCACCTCAAAGAATACGTCTGGTCCGACCACGACCTCCTCCTCCACCATGGGGCCAAACTGAGGGATAGGGGATTTGAAGGCGGCCTCTTTTCCCTTGTTGGCTCGTTGAGACGATGAGACGGATGCACTTTTCTTGGATACACTCTTCTTGGGTGCCATTAGATCGCCTAGCCAACAGGAGCGACGAATCAACAGTTTAGGCGACCTCACATTTTTATAAAGGCAAGAAAGCATGAAGGAAGATTGGTGTTTTTAATGCTTAAGCTGAGGTAATCTCAGCCCGAGGCATGACGCCACGCGCTACCTATGCTACGCACCTAGGTTTCCCATCAGATGCCTGACGTTTAGGGATCCGTGTGTCAGAAAATCCAGCCATTATTGACCGGGGGAGGGTGGTTTATAGAAAAGCCACCAAAGAAAGTGTGTTCCCTAAGCAACACAATTTTTTGAACCCTAGCCTTTCATCTTCTATGCACCTAATGGGTATTTTCTAAAATTTGCCCAATTCTACCTAGAAAATATCCTATGTCATAAGTGTCGCAATATTAGGAGAAGTTCAAAGTCTTTTGTATAACCCTAAAGGTGAACTCTATGTGCCAAAAACCAAGAAGACACCCTAATATCGTCTACGGCGAAGCATGAAGAAATATGGCAAGTAAAGTGCATAAATTTATGAAGAAATAACCCATAAGGAAAGTTATGACTTACACTGAGATTGTCGATGCAAGAGGTGTACTTCGTACAGTTTGGAAAACTCACTCCTGGGCAACTGAACGGCCGGGTCTTCGGAAGATTCTGGGCACAGGGGGTTTTTGAAAGCTCTTCTTTTCTCTGGAAAGGAAGAAGGTATGAAAACGCAGAAGAAAGAAGATGAGGAAAATTTTCAAATGAAAGGTGGTAAGTTGTGAAATTAACTTGTCCCTTTTTATACGTAAAAGGCATAAAACAACGTGGACCGTCCGATCAAACCAGTTCAAGATCCAAGGATAGTGTTTTGAAAGAGGAAACAGTGACAAAAAGTTGGCCAGGCCAATAATGCAGTCCTCGAAACCCGAACAGACGCCAATCGTAGCGTTCCACGTGTCCAGTACTCGAGTAATGGGCAAGCCTGGATAATCACAATGGAAGTTTAAAAGTCCCCGCCGTGTAAGTCAGAAGATGATGTCATAGAACATGAGCAGGGACTTGGGGGGCAAATGTATGTCCTAAAATTTAGCACGAGTCTTTTAGCCAGCTCGGATATAGCTGGCTAGCCAAGAACAATAATAGATGATCCACAAATCCATATTTCCTCTGTAAAGGCAGCATGATTCCCCAGGTCCATAGCACGAGCTAGTGAATACAATGCAATAGGCACGAACTAAAAACGTTTATAAAGCATAGTATCTGAGATACGAGCTAGCGCTGCAGTCAGCTCGGGATACGCTAGAGATCTACCTCATCCTTGGATCTTTGTAAACCTGGGTACATTATATAGATGTGCATGGTTATACATTACATGTCCGCATATCCCTGAAATCCTGGACACATAATATAATCGTGCATGATCAGACAACGCATGTCTGAATTATCCCTGAGGATCTATGATCAGTTTTACCTATTGATTAGACCATACCTTAGGATAACTTGTAATAATTATAATTAGTGTGAGACAGGTCACACTAGGGATTTGATTCACATGATGACCCCAATACCTATCCGATCCATGGATTTTCTATATAAATACTAAGACCTTGGATAAGGGAGGGGGTGTTCTCTGTAATGCAAAAACTCTGTCAAAATTTAGAGAGAAAAACAATAGTAATACAGACTCGTGGACTAGGTGGATTTTAACCTCTAAACCATGTAAAAAGATGAGTGTTCTTAATATTCTGTTTCTAGTGTTTATAAGTATCATTTTCTCAATGCGGTTTATCATTAAGCACTAATTCATCCCAGCTATTTTTCATAATTCACTGTTGGCGAAAAACCGCGTCAACAATTGTGTATGAATTTGTTGTATGATTAAGTTGTGGTACAACTTGTGCCATGTCTGCATGGTCCATGCACACGTGGGGTATATTTGTAAGGAGTGTTTATTTTTATTTGATAGTAAGACAAGTGTTTGATTGACTTTTCTAAGCATTGTGAGAGCCGTCTCACATACGATATGCTTGGACTGAGGTAAGAAAATCAGATAGTAATTATTCTTGGATTGTTATAATGTTACTAATGATTTATGATAACGTATATGTTTGTGTGACTGATGCTAAGGCTACAACAAAAATGGTGTCACAAAAGTTGACCAAAAGAGTGTCATGAATGTTTTATGAATGTAAGGAAGTTAGCTAGATTTTTTGTTATGTTTCTGAATGAACTATGATTATGAGATATGTATGGATGTGTTTGTGTTTGCGTAACCTAGTGGTACAACATTATAAAGGAAGACATGCCTAAGATTATGGACAATAGGGGTGCTAGGTAAATTAATCATGGACAATAGGGGTGCCATGGAAGTTACCAAAAGGGACTCACATGTGATCATTGGGCAATAGGGGAGTCATGATCTTATGTTGTATATGCTTATGTTGATCATTGGATAATAGGGAAGCGATGACCTTATGTTGTATGCTTATGTTGCTGATCATTGGACAATAGGGGAGCCATGATCTTATGTTGTATGCTTATGATTCTTGTCATTTAATGTTGTATGCTTATGCTTATGTTACTTGTGATTTATTTTGAATGCTTATCTTGCGATCTTGGACAATAGGAGTGTCATGTATAATTATGCTTATGTTGTATATTTATGAATGTGATCTTAAGATGTATGATATTTTTATGTTGCATCTAATCTTATGTTTATGATGATGATCTAATGTGGTACGATTATGTTTATATTGTAAATAAATCTGAGGGTTCTGATTATGACTTATGTTGATAGTGATTACTACAAGAATAGCATATAAGAAATTTCGTTTATGCTTTTATAGTTGTAATTTCTTTCTTTGTTTGTAGTTCTTTATTGGGGTTTTAGCTCACCCTCTTACTTTCCCTCTTTCAGGGTGATGTTAGTTTCTCTTTAGCATGCGTGGTGATGTGGGGTGTTCCGTGTCTAAGTATGTATGTTGTGGGGTGCAGATGAATGGAAAACGATCTAGAGAACACCAATGAATGTTTTAAGAGTTTATTATGTTAATTATAATCTTAGTGGGACCTTACTATTATATTTTAAATTGTCATGAAAGACTTTGTACTTTATTTTTTAAAACAAATGGGCCCATAAGCATGTTTTTACAAGGCCCCGTTGAACAATTTTTAAAATTGTGGTATTTTTATAAATAAGTAATGATTGATGGTCGTTTGCAAAGGATATTAAAAATGGTGTTTTACAAATTACAAATAAGATCTTTCGTTTTGTAAATTGGAAAGAAAAAAAAATGATACTCTCACTTCAACAATTAATTTGGATTCTACTTTCTCAATAACAAAATTCTAAATGTATTTCTTAATTTATTGTTGACTAAATTTTAGTGGAGATTATCATTTTTTTTTCAATTTACAAAACAAAATTTTTTGTTTATAATTATTTGAACTGAGGATTTAATTGGTGTTAAAAAAACTAACCCAAAATAGTATAAATCCTTAATTATTATTAGCATAGCAATAGTGATATATAATGTATATCTTGTCTCCTTGGGTTGATTTGTACCAAAATTCGTCAATTTCAATATTAGTTGGTAATATATTTTTGTACAAGAGTACTTTGGATTTTGTTTGTCTTAATAATAAAATAAAGAGAAATATTAGGTCCAATACCCATTTTAATATAGTCCCTTTAATTTATACCCACATTTTAATACTTTTTTTTTATACCCAGTTTTATAATTGATGTCCTAATTATACTCCTTCTTCCATTCAAAAGACTAGTACGCAAGTTTTCACTTTCTCACTCTTCAGACTCATCATCTTCTCCATCATTCTGACATCGCCATCCACCATTGATCCCACCCACCGGCGTCGCCAACCACCACTAAGCATAGCAGATTCATTCAAGCTATATGCACACATTGTTTCATAACTCTATGTCTTCATCCAAGAAATATATACATTCCTTGTTCTCTCTGGATATAATGTGCTAGAGTTAATGTTGGGTAAGGGGATTTGTAGTTTTCAATAGTTTTGATTCATTTTTTTCTAGTATACCATTGTTAATTTTAATGTTTTTACATTTCATGGTTTTGATTGATGGTTTAATGGATTGTTTATTAATGAATTTTGTGGTGCAGTTCATGTGTTTGATAAAATTCTTCAATCAAAATATTGTGTATTATTAATTGTGTTTGATGAAGAGAACCATGTGGTCAAGGGTATTTTTGGAAGTGTTGTGATAAAAATTGGTAGAATTAAACTAAATATATTTAGAGGGTAATTTTAGTTAAGTATTCATTAAACTGGCTAATTTTCAACTTATCCCTAAAGTTGCTTTTATATGTTTTGTCTTTCATTGATATCTCTATATATAAGGAAACATATACAACAAAAAATATAAATATTAAATTAATTTATTCATTTAATAATTTTTATTTGAATAAAAATAATGAGAATAACTTCCCAATCTTATGAAATTGTCAATCTTATTCCTCAATTTTAAATTTATGTGGGACCGGCATAGTACTCACAAAATTTATATAAATAAACAAAGAAAATGATAATAATTTCTTATATATTTATATTTCTAATTCAAGTAAACATAAGCATGATATACTTAGAATGGATGTTGCTTTTCATTTTTCTAGTTGGTAAAGTAATGTTCATATCTTTTTTAAAGTAAACCTTATTCTTGTTTTATTTATAGGAGTGAGGTTATCTCCGGCCAGGGGAGCTACAGAGGAGGCACGTGTGAAAATGGTTGCCACCGGTGGTTGGGTATGTAGCTTGCCGAGAGAGAAAGAAAGAAAGGAAAAGAAAAGAAAGAATAAAGGAATGTCGGGGAAAGAGAAGGAGGAGAAGAAAAGAGTCATTGACTCTTTGACTTGGTGGGTCCCACCCACTTAAAAAAATATTATTTAATTAATAAAAAAACGAGTCTTTACAAGTTTGATGTTTGTGCTAAGGTGTTGGAGTTAGCAAAATTCAAGAGGAGATAGTATTTGGATTTCTGTTTTAGTGTACTCAAGGGGAGGAAGGACTTTGCCTTGATGTTGTGTTGATTGTGGGTTTCACTTTTACAAGTGTTGTATTATATTCATTAGAATTCTTTGTATATTATGATGTGTGTTGATGATTGTTCTCCATGTCTCTATATTTTTTGATTTCATAGAAACATGCTAAGGTTATACATGTAGTACATGCTTGAGTATTTTCTATGAATTCATTTATGAATATATGTATTTATGCATGTGGGGGTTTTTTTTTTTTTAATATTCCATCAACTTGTTTATGTTTTGTAAAATAGGAACATGTTAGTGTTGACCCTAGTTTTTGTCAACGACACGGAGTCTAGAAAACAACAGAAAAATAATATAGAGCTTGAGAAAATGATCAAATGGAAAATAAAGAACACGGAGAATTATAGTGGTTCGGCCTCAGTGATTGGTAATAACCTACGTCCCCTTGATCATATTATTAGTATTGAGCTCCAAAGGTGTGATCAAAGAACTAGGGTTCTTGAGTTTCACAGACCTTAGAAGAAGAAAACAATACAAACGATGGATAATAGTAATCTAATTTGGAAAAAGAGAAAAAGATCCCTTCCTTGAGCTATTTCTTAGGTATTTATAGGCTCAAGAATGATTACATGAATTGAATAATAATATCTTTCCTTAATAAACGGATCTTTAGGTCATAATGAAGAGATATTCTCGGATATCATTACAACTGTACAGATCTTTACATAAATGCACGGAGTATACAACCAGTGTGGTTGTATATAAAACTTGAACTTCACATGTAGAAATATTTCTGGTCAATAGGCGAGCAGTATCTCTGCCACGTGTCGAAAATTCTTGCCACGTCACCAACAGTTATTTTTTGGATAAACATTTGCCCCCAAGTTTATTTATTGTGACCACCAATAAGTAAACTTAAAAAACTAACTCTTCATATGCCCCACGAAATCTATCAGAGCCTCTCGTGCATTCTCGAAAACTATGACATAATCACGTCCAATCATGCCTTTTTAGTGTTCAAGTAACCTTTCTGACGACTGTTACACTCCCCCATGCCTTGAAAAAGGTAACTCATGATTACCCCTTTTCAACACATCTCAACTTCTATAAATAATCCTCTCATTCACCTTTTAACCTTTTACTCGCCATTTCCTACTAAGAACTCTCAAGAACTCCATCCCAGAGCTCAGAACTTCGAAGGTCTCCCGTCACTTTGCTTAAGGATTCTTTGTTTGCAAGCCCAAAGTCGTCCCATTTCAGAATCTCCAACCTTCATCCAGGTAAATTTCCTCGTCTTTTAAACCCTTTGAGATGCCATGCATACTGCTTTTGAGTTCTGAAACTTTTTGTGTTCTTGGGTAAAATTTCGTGCGGATATTGTGTATACTGTTTGATGCTTGATAGGGTAGTGTAGTTTTTCTCTGTAGAAGTTAGGAATCAGTTTGATAGTCAGGATCATGGGTTTAGGGCGTAAAATCGAAGTAAAAATTCGATTTTTAGGCTAGCTAAAAAACTGGGTTTTTCCCGCCCCTTTGGAGTTGAAAAAGCTTTTCCAGAAAAACTTTTTACTTTCACTTTTTGATCCATTTTTCAAACTGTTCGCATAAAACTTAGTGTTTCGGTTAGAATGTTGCTAGTCGTAGACGCGAGCAACGTTATTCCAACTTTCAACATAAGCTCCCAGGTTGTGTGTCTTATCTCCTCCTTTGTCTGTTTGCAATTTACATGCAAGACCCGTGGGGAGGAGAAAGACCCATCGACAATGATCTGCTAGCTCAACTGCTCGAGGACGAAGAACAATCCTCATCATTGATACCCGAAATTCCATTTTCTCGTACTAATCCAAACATTTCCCCAATCTTGACCCGAAATATGGCTCGCACCAAAACCAAGGCCCAGAAAAGGAAAACCTCCGACCCTTCTCATCAGCCTGCTGCTTCGGCTGATGCTCCCTCAACCAGTGGTCGAGATGAAAATGCTTCCGACCCTAACATCCAAAGACATGCCCGCCCTCGACACGCCATTAAGCTAGATGTTGAGTGGTACGTAGTTTCTGAAAGCAGGGTGACGATCAGAATGATCGCCAACTATTTAAGGAAATACGGTCTCCCAGGGGTGACCTTAGTCAGACCCAAACCAGAACAAAGGGCGAATCTGCCAGGAGGCGCCTTCAGCGCCTGGTCGAGGTTTCATATCGAGGCATGGGCTACCTTGCCTCTTCACTCATTTTTTCAGGGGGTGGCTAACTATTTTGGAGTTGCCCCTTCCAAATAACCCCAAACGGATATAGGATGCTTGCTGCACTCTATATCATGTACAACCAAAAGAAATGGCCCGTGCCATCGCCTCATGAGGTCAACTACCTATTCGACCTCAAATCCAACCCCAACCAAGAAGGCACGGGGTTCTTCCACTTTTGTCATCAGGAAACCAGGCGCACCTTCCTGACTGACACAAGCCACATCTCAAATGTGGGGAGGTACTATCAAGAGTACTTCCTCACAACTAATATGATCACAGACAACCTGGCCTTCGCACGAGGAGGTAAAACTTTCGCATCACTGGCTGTTACTTCTTCAGTTAGTGTTCCCCTCCATATTTTCTTAAACAGTTAATGTCTTTCAGGCCCATGGCTTCGACCAAACTCAACTTCGGACATGGAGTTGAGATCTGCGCTCCTCGCCAGCATGCTTGATGCAGAAAAGAGCATTAAGCATCTGGTTACAGAGGCTAACCTTAGGTTGGTTGGCCTCTGGGCCCCTCAATCGGACATGAGGGCGCCTTCAGAAGGGAGTGCCTTTGCCGAGGAAGAACCCGAGCAGCAACCTTCAGCGTCACCTCCATGGAGCAGACCGACTCGGGTCACGATCAGGGAACCTGCTGGCACCCCTCCAGCAAAGAGGCCCTCAGCCCCCTTGGGGAAAGGAAAGAAGAGGGCCACCGAGCCTATCGAACTCTCTGACGACTCGTCGGATGACAATGGTATAGTTATTTTGCTTTTAGACAATTTTCCAATTCCTTGTCATCTATTCGACGGGGACGGCAATTTTAAATATGCTCCACACTTAGGTCCAGACTTCTTCATGTCAAAGAATGAGTATAAGACTAGTAGAATCTGTAGGATAGCGACCAGTAATAATAGCTCGGGTATTTGGCTTTGCAATCCTTTTTTGCTTCTTTTTCTGATGTAATGTACTTGGTCATTCATGCTATCTCACTGTTCAACTTTGTCGTTCTTTTTCAGACATGGAATCCGCCAATGTGTTTGATCTCTACATCACTCCAGAGGCTGTCGTGGCTCCCCCGAGCAAGAAGAAAACCAGCAAGAGACACCAAGGGGAGAGCAGCAAAGCGCCTCAGGCGAAGAAAGCTCAGAACATAGGCCCTTCGGAGGACAGGCCCTCTGCCACCACGACTCCAACTTCTCCCCACGAGCAGCAGAATCCTTCTGCTCCGACCGGATCGACTCCTCCTCCTGCGGCACCGACCGACCAACCTTAGCAGGCTGATCCTACCTCAACCAGGAACGAGATGGTTGGTCGCACCTTCAAGCTGATCAAGGAAAGGATCACCAAGATCGCAAAGCACGACTGCTGCCGAGAGGCAATGGCTGCTACAGAGACGATGGGAGTTGACCCAATCCTGAACCGTGCCCTGAATGAGTTCACCAGTGTAAGTCATCTCTTTCTATGGAAATAGGTCTTCTTTAGTTTATTGTTTGTCTGACTTTTGTTCTGATTGCAGGCCATGCTAACCCTTACTGTCGGCCGCATCTTCCTGGGTGCCGTCACCGAGCAGGCCAGGACTTCGGAGCAACGGGACGAGGATGAACTCAAAGCTGCTGAGGCCAAACATGCAGATCAACTGGCAGCGGTAGTTGAGGAAAAGGCCCAACTGGCTAAGGAGTTGGAGGAGAAGCAGAGGTCTCTGGAGAAAGTCCGCGAGCAGAGGGATCAATTCAAGGAGTCCAATCGCTTCAACTACAAAGCTGCCAAATAGCTCGAGCTGGACTTGCTCGTGAGCAGGCAAGAGACCACAACTCTGGAGGGCCGGGTTTAGGAGTTTGGGAAGACCAACGCCGACAACTTGGAAAGGTACAAGAATGCCAACCTGAGGTGCTTCTATGATTTCTGGAAGCACAATTAGGGTGCCAACTTCGACTACCTTCCTGAGACTGCGAGAGATGTCGAGCTTGCTCGCTGTGCGGCTCAGTTGGCTGAGGAAGAAAGATCAAGGGTCCCTGCTTCCCCCGAAATCTCACTGGCCACTGGAATGGACGGTGCAGACAACGAGGCTGCGGGTGCTGTCGACCAGAACCTTCCCCAAGATCCTCTAGCTCCTCAAGCTCCTTAGTCTTTTCTCTCTATGTTTTTTTTTTCTTTTTTAACTACACGACCTACGAGTCGTGATGTAAAAACAATATAATTTTTTGGTTTGCTGCATGGGCAGCTTTTATTTTTATTTAAACAATTACATCCAATCAGTTACTGCTTGCGGTGTAAAAGGATTCGCTTTGATATTATAATATATTTGCATATTATTATAACATCTATCTGTTTGCATGACCGAACTTAGCATAGCACTTTGGTTTGATTTAACAAAATATCAAAATTTTGAAAAATACTCTAAGTGCCCTAGCATGCTTTCACTTATTTTGCTCATGTGTTTACATACCTTTTAACGATATGCTTTTCTTACTTGTACTTTGTATGCCCCCCAAGTGATCGGGGAGCTTTAGGTCCTTGGTCACTTGCCTTGACCAGAACCTATTCGAACATTACTGCTCATAGCAATATGATTAGAATTATATAATACAGCAAAACAACACACGTAATGAGCAAATACTTGTAATAAATACAATAGTTGGCAAGAAATGACTGGCTGAGCATAGTCCCTTTTATTTCTCGTAATAAATGGACTAAACATGTCTTTAGGAGCGATCAATAAGATCTTACATTTTTCCAAAACTTGTAAAAAGTAAAATTTATACAAGCTAATTCTTTAAGAAGAATTGTTCATTGATAATACTTGCGTAGGTGTTCTCCATTCCAATAGCGAGGAACGAGATCTCCGTTTTAGCGAGCAAGTTTATAAGTGCCTGGGTGAAGGACTTCATCAATTTGGTAAGGCCCTTCCCAATTTGGCCCGAGTACTCCAGCAGCTTGGTCGTGGGTGTTAAGGAAAACTCTTCGGAGTACAAGATCTCCAATACTGAATTTTCTTTCTCGCACTTTAGAGTTGAAATACCGGGCGACCTTCTGCTGGTATGCAGCTACTCGGAGCTGGGCTTGTTCACGCCTTTCATCAATCGAGTCCAAGGATTCCATCAGTAGCTGGTTGTTAGAGTCCTGGTCGTATGGAATCTGCAGTGCGAGGGTGGATCCAATTCAACAGGTAACATGGCTTCATACCTGTATGCTAAGGAAAACGGGGTATGACCCGTTGCTGTTCGGTGGGAAGTTCTGTACGACCAGAGGACTTCGGGCAACTATGCTGGCCACGCTCCCTTAGCTTCTTCGAGTCTTTTCTTTAGGGTATCCTTCAGCGTTTTGTTAACTGCTTCGACTTGCACATTCGCCTGAGGATGAGTGACTGAAGAAAATCTTTTGATAATATCATGACGTTTACAGAAGTCAGTGAATAGATCACTATCAAACTGGGTGCCGTTATATGAGACTATCTTCTTTGGTAATCCATAGCAACAGATGATGTTTTTGACTACGAAATCAAGAACTTTCTTCGTCGTTATTGTCGCGAGTGGCTTAGCTTCGGCCCATTTGGTGAAGTAGTTGACGGCAACCACTGCATACTGTACCCCGCCCTTTCCTGTAGGCAAAGATTCAATTAAATCTATTCCCCAAAATGCGAAGGGCCATGGACTCTGCATCTGCTTTAATTCATTGGGAGCTGCTCGTGGGATTTTACAGAATCTCTGAGACTTGTCACATTTTTGCACGAACTCCGTTGAGTCTTCATTCATGGTTGGCCAGAAATATCCCTGCCTTAAGATCTTTTTTGACAGGCTTTACTCCCCAGCGTGGTCCCCACAGAAACCTTCGTGCATCTCTTTCATTAACCCTTTGACTTTCTCCTTTGTAACACATCTAAGAAGTGGCAATGAGTATCCCCTTCGGTACAGGATTCCATCGACCAGGATATACCTAGCAGCTTGCCGCTGAAGGGTCGTAGCTTTGTTTCTGTCTGCTGGTAGCACGCCGCTTGACAGATATTCTACAAATGGTGCCATCCATGTATCCACCATCTGGATGACCAAAGTGGTTTCTGCTGCTTGGATGCTTGGTTCTGATAGTCGCTCGAGTGGCACTATGTTTAGAGTATCAGCATCTTTTGCACTTGCCAACTTCGCCAAAGCCTCCGCGTTGGAATTCTGATCGTGAGGTACTTGCTGGAGACTATATCTGTCTAACAGGGCTAACAGATCCTTTGCTTTGTTTAGATAGGCGACCATCTTCAAACCTCGCGCCTGATAGTCACCCAAGATTTGGTTCACCACCAGCTGAGAATCACTATAGACGTCAAGCGCTTTTATGTTCATATCCTT
The DNA here is from genome assembly GCF_963169125.1 of Humulus lupulus. Taxonomy (NCBI): domain Eukaryota; kingdom Viridiplantae; phylum Streptophyta; class Magnoliopsida; order Rosales; family Cannabaceae; genus Humulus; species Humulus lupulus. The sequence goes on along the minus strand of NC_084801.1, from coordinate 139,218,511 downwards.
GGCCAATCGTAGTCCAGTGAGCAATGCTTCATATTCAGCCTCATTGTTAGAAGCAGTGAAGTCAAATCTTATTGCACAGTGAAATTGATGCCCTTATGGCGTTATCAATATCACTCCTGCTCCTGCGTGGGATTCGTTAGATGATCCGTCTGTGAACAATTTCCATGAGGGTGGTTGGATTTGACATTCACGCTCACTGGGCTCCTCAATCTGCTCGCCACCCGCAGGCTCTGTGAATTCGGCGATGAAGTCTGCTAGGGCTTGTCCTTTTATCACTGCTCGCGGCAAGTAAGATATGTCGAACTGCCCGAGTTTGACTGCCCACTTTAGTAATCTTTCGGCAGCCTCTGGCTTTTGCAGGACTTGCCGAAGAGGCTGGCCAGTCAATACCGTAATCGGGTGAGCTTGGAAGTAAGGACGCAGCTTCCTAGAGGCCAAAACTAAGCAATAGTCTAACCTTTCGATGGGGGGATACCTCAGCTCTGCTCCGATTAGCCTTTTGCTTACGTAATAGATAGCCTTCTGCACACCCTCTTCTTCTCTTACAAGAACAGCACCAACAGCGTAATCTATGATTGCCAGGTAGATGAACAAAGTCTCTTTAAAGACCGGCTTTGACAGGATGGGTGGCTGCGCCATATGCATTTTTAGTGCTTGAAAAGCCTGTTCACACTTATCTATCCATTCAAATTTCTTATTGCCTCTGAGTAGATTGAAAATTGGACGCACTTGTCTGTTGATTTTGAAATAAATCTACTTAGAGTAGCAATCCTTCCGGTCAGGCTTTGGACATCCTTAATCTTCACCGTCGACTTCATCTCGACCAGGGCTTTTATTTTCTCAGGATTAGCTTCAATTCCCCTCGAGTTAACTATAAATCCCAAGAACTTCCCTGATCCAACTCCAAAGGAGCATTTAAGGGGATTTAGCTTCATCCTATATTTATTCAGGATGTTGAAGCATTCCTACAAATCCCTTACATGCCCTTCTGCTTTCTTCGACTTGACCAGTATGTCGTCGACGTAAACCTCCATGTTTGCACCGATTAGCTCCTTAAACATGTGGTTGACGAGTCTTTGGTAAGTCGCACCAGCATTTTTCAAACCAAAGGGCATCACTTTGTAACAGTAAAGCCCTGTATCGGTTTGAAAGCTAGTGTGATCCTCATCAGGGGGATGCATACTGATTTGATTATACACAGAGTATGCATCCATGAATGAGAGGATCTCGTGTCCTGCAGTGGCATCGACCAGCTGGTCGATCCTCGGGAGGGGGAAACAATCTTTGGGGCAGGCTTTATTTAGGTCTGTAAAATCCACGCACGTACGCCACTTGCCATTCGGCTTGGGCATGACTACGAGATTGGAGACCCACGATGGATGAAACGCCACCCTGATGAACCCATTCTCCTTCAGCTTCTCGACTTCCTCTTTCAAAGCCTTTGATTTGTCTTTGTCGAGTAGCCTCATTTTTTGTTGCATAGGTGGAAAGCTTTTGTCAATGTTCAGGACATGACTGATGATTGCAGGATCTATCACGACCATGTCTTTATGCGACTAGGCAAAGACATCCTGGTTCCTGCTTAAGAACTCCACCAGTGCTTGTTTTTTTGTTGTCTCTAAGTTTTTACCGACTTTCACAACTCTGGTCGGATTTTCCTCATCGATTTGGACATCTTCAAGGTCCTCGATGGGTCCCACTTCTTCTTCAAAATCCCCAAAGTGAGGATCTAAGTCTCTATCCTCACGTTGGGCAACACCCTATTTGGTGAGATTATCACCTAAGCGGGCTTGAACATCAGTTGCCATTTGCAACTCTTTCCCGGTGGCATCTCTCGATACACCCTTCTTTGCCTTGGTGATCGAGGCATTGTAGCACTCCCTCGCTTCCCTTTGGTTTCCCAACACGCATCCTATCCCTGCGCCCGTTGGGAATTTCATGGCGAGGTGCCATATAGAAGTGACGGCTCGAAGGTTGACTAGGATTGGTCTCCCTATCACAACATTGTACACTGAAGGACAATCAACTACTATGAAAGTAGTGAGTAATGTCCTGTTAGCAGGCGCAGTGCCTGCTGTGACTGGGAGTCTAATTGATCCTACTGGGGCGAGCCCTTCTCCGGAAAAACCATAAATGGTTTGGTTGCATGGCTCCAGGTCCTTTACGGATAATTTCATCCTTTCCAGCGAGGACTTACATAGGATGTTGACCGAACTTCCAGTATCGACCAACACCCTTTTCACCATCATATTCGTGATTTGTACATCCACGACCAGCGGATCGGAGTGTGGGAATCGCACATGCTGGGCGTCGTCATCAGAGAAGGTGATAAGTTCCATCTCTGTTTTAGCCTTTTTTTTGTGCACGATCCTCGACACTCATCATCTCGATGTCCTGGTTGTGGTGTAGGGTTCGAGCATATCGTTCCCACTATCTCCTGAAAGATGCGGGCCTCCGTAGATGGTGAGTAGGGTACCTGCCACGGGAGCTGGCTGTAAAGGTGGCGAACGTTGGCATGCAGGCGCCGACTCGTTACGACCTTGAACTTCTCACTGAGAACCTCCCGTGGCTCGTACGTATCTTCTTAAATGTCCCTGTCTTATCAGGAACTCAATTTCGTCCTTCAGCTGGTTACACTCATTGGTGTCGTGCCCATAGCCGTTATGATAAGGACAGAACTTTGTTGAATCTCTCTTGGAGATATCTTTTCTTATTGGTGCGGGTCACTTGTAGGGTAGCTCGATTTGGTCGCCTGTTAAACCTCGGCTCGGCTTTCAACAAGGGCGGTGTAATTGGTGAATTTTGGTTTGTACCGATTACCTTTGGGGTGCTTACTCTCGGAGGTCGAGGGTTCATTGCTTGTCCTCTTTCCACCATTCTTATCATTGCCATTTTAGTTGCCCTTGCCATTGCCATTGGCCTTAGACCTGTTGGCGGCTTTGGCGGGTTCTTCCTTGGGCCCCTTGTCTTTTGCTGGCGATTTTTCTTCGTTGGCAATCGCATCCTCAAGCTTGATGTACCGATCAGCCCGATCAAAAAACTCCTGGGTACTTTTAACCCCATTTTTCCTGAGGCTACTTCAGAAGGGAGAATGGCGCCTAACCCCAGCGGTTATGGCCATCATCTTGCCTACATCGCCCACAGTCTTGGCTCCTGTTGTGGCTCGCATGAAGCGCTGAACGTAATCCTTCAAAGGCTCCCCCTCTTTCTGGCGTATCTCAACCAGTTGGTTCACCTCGGTGGGGTGTACACGACCTGCGTAGAACTGTCCGTAAAACTCCTTCACGAACATCTCCCAGGATACTATACTTGCAGGAGGGAACTTAAAGAACCACTCCTGGGCGGCATCAGAAAGTGTCGATGGGAAGATCCTGCAGCGAGCATCTTCAAAGACTTTCTGAATGTCCATCTGTATTTCAAACTTGTTAACATGAGATACCGAGTGTCCATACCCGTCAAAATTTGGCAGAGTTGGCATCTTGAATTTGCTGGGGACTTCTGCCACAGGAATCCTTTGTACGAAAGGGGTGCCTCTCCTTTGATTGTACTCGGTATGCGATGTCCGCCCCCCGACTAGCTGCTGCACAGCCTGGTTCGGGACATCGATTTAAGCCTGAACGGCTTCTGGAATTGCTGGGGCCTCTGGTGCCGAGGGAAGGTACTCATCATGCCTTTCTTGGCGGTCGTTGAGTACATCCCTCAAGTCGTCGTCTCTTCGCCGCTGCTCGCTGGCTCCGAGCTGGCTAAAGACGTTATTTTTTCTAGGCTGCCCCCCAGCGTTATATCCTGCTTGTCGGTCTTCTCTAGGTGGGGGACTCCTGCCTCCACCTCTTTCTTCGTTCCTCCGACCAGCATTTCCTCTGCCTGAGTCGGCCTCATTGTAGCCGTGGCCATCTCTTAACCGTGACTAGCTATGATGCGACCGACTATTTCCTCTGTTGCCTCCTTGCGCTGGAATTTCCCGAGCGTTAGGGGGAGGCATGCGTTGGTCAGTGGGTCCCTGTGCATTGTCATGCCATGGGGGGCCCCTGACCACAGAGCCTGTCTCTAAGTTCCTTCTGTTGGCAGAAGGACGCTGCCCCCTGCTCAGTGGATTCGAATCTTCACCCCTAGGCGTCTAGGGCTGCGAGGCTGTTGCCTAGCCCAATTCTTCCTCGGGCGCGGGAGATTGCCTCGACCAGCCTGAGACGGAGGTTGCATCTCAGGATCCCTAGGTGGGATATCATCCTGAGGCATAGGTGGTTGCTCCAACCTCTAAGGGCTTATTGGCTGGAGTGGAGGGCTAGGATTCGGACCCCTTTGAGGTGGCCCGCTTGGGGGTTGATTAGGCTGTGAGGCTGGCGTAGCCTGATTCTTAGCCAACCGGAGGGCTGCTTCTTGGCGCTGGCGCTCTATCTCCCTTTGCTGCGACGCCATTATCTCGACAGCATTCTCCTGGTTGGTCCTCAGATTGGCTAACTCTTCTTGCAACACCTCCAGTGTTGTCTTCAGGGTCTCAGAGTCCAACTCCTCCTCATCAAACTCCAAATGAGGCTGGGATGGTGCAGCGGCAGCCTGTCCAGTCTTCTTAGTAGTTTTTTCCATTAGATCTTCTTGAGTTCAACACTCTCAATGAAAGCACCAGAATGTTGACCCTAGTTTTGGTCAACGAAGTGGAGTCTAGAAAATGACAGAAAAATAATATAGAGCTTGAGAAAATGATCTAATGGAAAATAAAGAACACGGAGAGTTATAGTGGTTCGGCCCCTGTGATTGGTATAACCTACGTCCACTTGATCATATTATTAGTATTGAGCTCCAAAGGTGTGATCAAAGAACTAGGGTTCCTGAGTTTCACAGACCTTAGAAGAAGAAAACAATACAAACGATGGATAATAGTAATCTAATTCGGAAAAAGAGAAAAAGATCCCTTTCCTTGAGCTATTTCTTATGTATTTATAGGCTCAAGAAGGATTACATGAATTGAATAATAATATATTTCCTTAACAAACGGATCTTCAGATCTTTACATAAATGCACGGAATATACGACCAGTCTGGTCGTATATAAAACTTGAACTTCGCATGTAGAAATATTTCTGGTCGATAAGCGAGTAGTATCTCTACCACGTGTTCGGCCACGTGTCGAATATTCTTGCCACGTCACCAACAGCTGTTCTTGGATAAACAGTTAGGTTTCATGAAAAATCTTTTAGAGTTTTGATTTTTATTTTTGAAAGATTAATATTGGGTTGTTGTTGTTCTATAAATCTTGATGCTTTGGTATTGAAATGCAATTTTGGAAATAGAAACATGCATAGAGTTTCAGCCTTGGGTGGTGTATGTTTTAGAATGGTTTGATTTTGTTGTTGATTATTTTTGCATGCTAGTTGTAATATTAAGATGCATACAGTGTGGAAACATGTTAGGGTAATTTGTTAAAATATGTTAAAAGAGTTATGAGAGCTTGATGATTTTATTGTTTTAGAAAAGATGATTTGTAAAAATAGTTTAAGAGATAGCAAAATTTGTCTTGAGTTCACATTATATGATTAAGATGAGAAAATATGTAATTTTGTTTGTCACTACAACAAAATTTTACTTAGACGACACACGTGAGATGACATTTGTAGTAGAATTGTCGTATTGTGTTAAAATTACACATGACACAACAGATTCTTTCGAACTGTCGTACCATGCAAATTTAAACTTAAATGAGACGACAATTCTTGTGCGATTGTCACCACATGTCTACTTTTAACACGAGACAACATTTCTATTCAAACTGTTATATGATCCAATACAATATTTTTTTATCATGTACTAGTTAAATTTTTTATTTTAATATATTCATAAAAAAGTACTAATAATTTACAACACTTAATAGCTATTAGTTAAAAATGACTATTTTTTAATGTGAAAATGAGTTATTCAAATAATTGTTTAACTTTTAAAAAAAATTTAATAAAAGAAGATTTTTATATGAAAATTTATTTATGACACTTGTTTTTTCTTTCAAAATTAATACAAAAATTATTTAATAAATTAAAAAAAAATCATTTAAAAAAATTAAAAATTAAAAATATTTAAGATAACAAAAATATTAAAACAACAAACCAAATAACCCGATTAGCTTCAAAAAATTGATAGGCGGGCTACTAAATTTTTTGGGCGCAATTATTCTTTTTTCTTATTTTTGCTTTAACTATTTCCCTCATAAATCCCTCTTCTCCTTCTAAAACCCTAGAAATCATTTGTGTGTCTGGTCTCTCTTATCTCACTGTTCCTCACGCATTGTAACGCCCTGGATAGCCAAGGCCGTTACACTGCGTGTTTATAAAGTGCCAGACTTGCTAATCAAGTCATTTAATTAAAATCGTGTTACTGAAACTATAAAGGAACTAGAGTTTAAAATGGTTTGGTCTCAAAAGCCACATTTTCATTAAGAAGCATCATCTTTTTACACGGGACCCCAAAAAGATACAAGTTTAAAGATCGTTTACAAAAGACACAGGGTTTATATACAATATCAGGCCATATTAAGGCAAAACAGACAATTAGGTAATCCCTGTCCTGACCCACTCCTCGACCATGGCGATCGAACAGCTGGCTATGTACATTCCACCCCGCGGCCCTCCATCTCAGGGTTGGTCCAGCTTGCCTTTGCCTTTACCTGCACCACGTAGCACCCGTGAGCCAAGGCCCAGCAAGAAAACACAACAACAGAGCATAAGCAATTAGCAAACAAGTCAATATCTCACATTGCATCACATAATCTCAACCATATAGTCATTTAGTATAATCAAGTATCCAACATGCTAAACATATCAATTCATATCATATATCACTGCACAAATGATAACTAGGGCTAGCGCTCTCAGGCTGCTCCCTCCGTTATCCCACTGACTCCGGCCCGCTTAAACCGAGCTCAGTGAATGTTAAGCTGTCCTTGGCTACCAGTGGCCAAGCCGCGCCCTGTGCGCTAGTATAATGTACGACACTCTTGGGCCGCTTTTACATGTTCCATGGCATAATACCATCATTGACACGATGCAAGTATTGGGAGCACTTAGTCCCATCACAAACATATAATCGGGTGCAGTTTTCTTACCTTCCAATTCACTAGCTTTGATCCCTTGACTCCTTGAGCATGATCCCCCTCGAGCCCTAGCACTCACCTAAACAAAATCATGGGCCAAAGTCATCATCAACCCTCAAGTTCAAAACCTAGCCCCGGGGCCAATCCCGAGCCCCCGGGAAGTCCTAGTTCCACCAAACAAGGTGGTGGAACCAAACCCCAAACCCTTGGTCAAAAGCCCTTGCAAACAACCCTAAAATCCCCTTCAGAAGGTAGGGTAGCGCTACAACGCTCATGGGAGGGCGCTACAACGCTACAAACAGAAACAAAAACTCCGTCAGCAAGCTTGCCTAGCGCTACAGCACCCAAAGGCTAGCACTGTAGCGTTAGTCACAGACAGACTAACACCAATTTTTTCTTCTGCGATTTTCTCGAACCAACTCCAACCAAAACTCCTCCAAATCTTTCCCAAACTCAAAAACAACCTTATGACCATACTCCACTCATCCCAAGCACCCCAAATACCTAGAACTCAAGCACATGCATCCACAAACTCATAATTCACCATAACCACTCCTAAACACTTAAACTCAGCAGAAACCAATTGAACAGCAAAGTTAGAGTTTAGACTTTATACCTTTGATAGGATTTCGAGCACAAGTTGCCTGTAGACTTCCTTGGATTGTTGTTCCTTAACCTTTGCCCTGAATTTCCCCAAAGTTCCCCATCAAACTCAACTTATACACCATAGTTCAGAAACCAAACCAGCAACTGAAGAAATTACAGAACCTTACCTCAAGTGATAGCCTAACCTTGCTAAACCCTTGTCAAATCCTCAACCTTAGCTCAGTAACTTTGTGGCTTAATTGAACTAGCTATCCTCTGAATTTTGCTTCAAGAAGAATGGAGAAAAGTGGTAAGAGAACCACAAACCGACTCAAAGGAAAACCACTCTGTTTTTCCTTCCTTTTCTCTTTTCAGACTTCTGTAATATTCCACAAATCCCACTAAGATAAAGCCTCAGTAATACCCATCTTTAAAAGCCAAATGACCTTAATGCCCTCCCTATTAATTCTAAACCCTTTAATCCACTTAGGGGCATTTTAGTCATTTTACCCAATTCCCGCTAACTCCTCGAGTGTCTCTAATATTTCCCGCTTAATTCCCGATACCTAATTAATCACCAATAATATTCCCTCAATGTCAAGATAGACTCCAGTATATTCACTAAATTCCCATTTATACCCCTAAGCTCATCCCGAGCCGGGTATAAATCCCCGCCATGACTTTTTCGCTACTTTTCTCACTAGGATCGTCTCGAGTCACAGATCACAGATATATCCACATAATAATGTGGTCTCGACAATTATCACATATATCAATACAGTTATGCCCATAATGACCAAAATTACGATTATGCCCTTCTAACCTAATCAGGGCCTACATGCATACTAATACACATAGTCATGCATCTCAAATATTCCAATAATCATATAACATGCTTTGAATCATAATCATGCATCTTAATCATTAAAGTCACACATAATTCCCATTATTCCTTCCAGGCACACTAATCAAGGCCCTTAAGCCTTATTAGTGAATTTGGGTCGTTACACGCATTCTTGACTATATATGTCTGAACAATCAGCCTCTGAGACGAACCATTTCACAGTCTCTGACCTCTTGTCATTCCCCCTTCCTCTCTCCTTTCGATGCAGCTGGAATTGGACAATAATTTCTCACTTTAATTGTATTTTCTGACTTTTGAGTGTGATTTTGAGGTACCCAATCCCTTGATTGCTCTTTTTACATTGTGTATATTCTCCATTCTATTATTTCAACATTCATATTCGTTTTGTGATTTTGTGGAATGTAAATCCTAGATATTGGGTTTCAGGGTTATAGTTATAGTTTTTGGTTTTGGTTTCTTTAATTTTTATTTCATTATCTTTTGGAATTGTTCACTTCTATTTTGGTTTAAATAGTTTATCGTGTCTTCTCAGCCAAAATAGATTTCAATCATCAAACAAAGAAAACATATAGAGAAAGAAAACATGATCTTTGTTTTTCTTTCATGTATATATGAAAAAGAAAATAATAGTGTGTTTTTATGGTAATCATGTCATCTAGGATTCTCTTTTTAAGAGGCAAATCGTACCACCACCACTACATATTGCTTCTACTTTTTTCCCTGTATTATGTCTCGTATATTCATCATTTTCATGTAGTACAATATACACTACAAAAAAAAAAGGTGTTAGGGACGACGCATGTCGCCCCTAATAACCCTAAAAGTCACCCCTGATATGTATTAGGGGCGACATGTCGCCCCTGATGTGTCGCCCTTGATAAAATGCACCTAAAAGGGTACATTAGGGACGACTCAATGGGTCGCCCCTAAAAGTTTGAATGTCGCCCAAAAAATTTGAACATTTTCCATTACTTTTGTCGATATGTCGCCCCTGATACGCCAATAGTCGCCCCTAATACTTGATTATTAGGGGCGACATGTTGCCCCTAATACCATGAGATGTCGCCCCAAATGTTTACATGTGGCATCTATATTAGTCGATGTGTCGCCCCTGATACATGATTATTAGGGGCAACACTGTCGCCCCTAATACTATTTTATTTTTAAAAAATGATAAAATTAAATAATTAAATAAAATTTTAATTAATTATTAATCTAAATTATTAATTAAAATTTAAATAATTGAAAACAAATATATTATAAATTAAAATATTATATTAAATATTCAAATTAGTTTATTAAAATAACAATTATCCATATTCATAATACATTAAGATAACAAATATTCATATTGTTCCTATAATTTAACAATAATTAATAATAAAATAAACCTAGTCTCCTAAATCAGTTGCCTCGTTCTCTCTATTGTCTTCTTGTTGCAGTTGTGATTGCTGCGGTGGCGGCATCGGCCAAGGATGTTGGGGAGGTAATGTGGATGATCCATCTCCATACATGTAGGGATACGACGGCTGGGACGATGGTGGAATCAGCCACGGATAAGGTGTTGCTCCGTACATATTTGGAGGTACCATATCTTGAGACAGCGTTGCCCCGTACATGGAAGGATGGGTTGGAGCTGGAGGTTGAGAAGACGAAGCTCCAGAAATATTGTCACTACGAGGCATAGGCGGCATCTGAACGTTTGGTGGACGAGATGAAGGTAGAAAAAATGGAGATAAGAAATAAACTTGGTCAGTCAATTTCTGTAGATTATTCTCCAATTTTTCTATATATTCTCTTGAATGATGAGGAGGAGCTTGAGAGTCACTGAAGTGAGAGTCTTGGGTAGATGATGACCCCGACCTCGACCCCTTCAATTTGTGGCCCACTCCTCGCTCATGTCCACGTCTTTGGCCTAATACTTTTTGTAGTACCTCCACCTTATCAACTGTTGTCGAACCATCATTATTGGAAGCATCAATGGATGTTTCCTGAGTTTGTAACTCAAAATCAGCTTTCAGTTTTTCTTATTTTTAGAAAATGTTAGACACTAACATTAAATATAACTCTATTAATTTCAAAATATAATTCAAACTTACAGAATCTTGGTCATCGTTCACGAAATCATTTGTTGACTTATTCCAGTGATATGCCTTCCATGACTCAATAAGGTCTGGGTTCACCAAAAAAATATAACCCAAATGTTAGAGAACATATAATTTAAAAGAACATAATTTTGATAATATTTTATCTTTCACTTACTTTTTCGTAACGGTTGGCTGCCAGCGATTTTGTACCCTGCGTTGTAGAATAATTTTGTTTCTTCCGATTTTCCTTATTCTTTATGGAGCGCGCAATAAATTTTGGACTTGTAAATAACTAACAGATCTGCCTCCACTCCTCCTTGTTAACATCCTTTGTTGGGTTGTTTAGAACCTTGTCCCAATCCTCCGGTCCATTGTAGTGTTTCTCAAAGTGTTTGTGGCTTATTGTTTTCCTATGACAGTATCGGTCTTTCATCTCTCGATCGATACCATCTAAACACTTTGAAAAATCCTCGCGGCTAGTTATTTGATAATATTACTAAATTGAAAAATATACATATTAATAATATATGTACTATATTAAAGACAACTTTTTAAAAAAATATTTAATATTTTTTTACCTGGATTATGCCAAGGACCTGATCCTTGTATTGTTTAGGCACTGATTCCCATGAATCGAAATATCCGAGAACTTTTGTTTTAATTTGAGTGCCCACAAGGCGAACAAAAGTAGCGTGCTTGCCCCCAACAACCTTGTACGTTTGCGGGCAAAACGTTACTTCCAGTGGTTTTCCACTTTTACGCCACCTCTCATCTAGATCTTTTCCAATAGCTGTGCCACAACCCTTTTTCTTAGTTGGGATTCCAGTATTTTTTTTATTAAGAATACATAGAATATTAGTATATACATGATAAAGATATGTGAGTAAATAAAATAACAAAAAAATTACTTGGCTCGCATGTAGTCGGGATCCTAGTAGGATCCAGTGGAGGATCACCGCCAGCGTCTCCACCGTGGGATCTAGCCATTTCTGCTGACATCTACTAACACGATAATAATTTAACCTATCTATTTTAATATTTAATTATTATTTATAATTAATTTATTGAGTATTATTTTAATTTATTAGGTAATTTGAAACATGCTGTTGGAAACGAACTTTTTATTTCTCAATATGTATAATACATTTAACACTAGATACAAAACTAAGTAGAAAAGTCACTATCCTCACTAATTACATCAACATCTATCGGGCACACATCATCAGTATTATCATCACTAAGGTCGACATTTAATTCACCCTTATCTTCTGCTTCTTCTACGTTGTCTGCCATATCATCTTCACTGTCATTAATAAATCCATCATCTTCTTGAACAACTAAAGAAGGTCGATGGGCCATGTTGACTTGAGTCACTGGTACATCAGAATGCTGAACAACCAACTCTCTGAGATCCACAGTCAAAACAAAATTTGATGAGTTGGTGTCATGTACAACATCAACATCAGCAATCATATCTGAAGCATCTGGAAAGTCCCAAACTTGCCGATGATTCACTTCTTGGACAACTTTCCAATCTCGTCCTCTAACGAGATCATCGATGTAGAATACATGTTTTGCTTGACTAGCTAGTATGAATGGTTCATCTTTATACCATTCACCGCTGACGTTGATACTAGTAATATTATTTTCACTGATGATTTTTTTTTCTGATCTGTATTGAACCATTTACATCAAAATAATACCACTAAATAAGAACCACTAAAAGAGAGCTGGAGTATTTCTTTAAGTTGCTTGTAATAGTTAAAACCTTCTGTTCCAGCAACATACACTCCACTATTTTGTGTAGTTCGATTTTGATCTCGATTGTAGGACACAAATCGAACTCTGTTCACTATACATGCTTGGTAGGAGTAAGCCAATAGATTTGACCCAGATGCTAAGGTTAGTAATTCATCAGCATGCTCTAATGACCCAAGCTGGTGTAACTCATATATCTAATAATAAAGAAATATATTAGAATGAGAATGTAATTTGTAGTCGCGGTTCTTCGGCAACGGATAATTATATGAATAAATGAGATGGATTAGTGCTAAATGATGAACCGTAATATGTGAATAATCTCAAAGGAAGGTTATGACTCATGTACTCTTTTTAGGTGGTTCGAAGGTTAAAATCCCTCTAGTCCACCAGGCAATATTATTGATATCTCTCTGATCTTCCTTACAGGGTGTTTCTTTACAAATTAGAAGCCAACCCTTTGCAACACCTAGGGTCTCCATATTTATAGGGAGAGGACACCTGGGTGTTGGCAAAGGGGGTCATCCCGTGACCCTCTTAACCATCATGTTACTTCTGTGACATTCATGATTAATTCCTAAAACTTGACAATGAAGTGTGTTCTAATCAATAGGTAAGGGGATAATGGGCCGCATGGCCCAAACCAGTCGTGGGGTGCCTGAACACGCACGTTTATGCTGCGTGTCCAAGATTTCAGGAATGGAGTAGACACGTGATGTCTGATATGCACACGTTTACATTGCGTGGTTGACTTTATAAAGGGTTGGAGGTGTCAACTCCAGATCACACCTCGAGCTTGATGTGGTCTCAGCTCGTGGTGTCCACGCTGCTGACCCGATGCCTTCAAGTATTCTCACTAAACCATTGGCTACCTCGAGCTAAAGAGGTAGAGACTCGTAACAACAGCTCCGGGTAGGTGGCTTCCACGTGGCTGATAGGATCATGCCCTTTTTCAGCTCACTAATACCCCGTGGATATTTAGGGCGTACATTTGCCCCCAAGCCCTGCTCGTGGCATATGACGTCACCTGTAGCCACAGTGGGGGCTTTTAGGTTTCCCTGTGGACTCTTCATGTCCCGCCATTACGCTGGTATTGGGTACGTGGAGCATCGTGGTTGGTGACGGTCCGTCTTCCGAGAACCGCATTAAATGGCCTAGCCTATCTTCGGCCGTCGTTTCGTCTTTCGAGTTGTGATCCTCGTATCCTACATCAAGACAATCAAACGACCCTTATTCTTTTGCCTTTTACGTATATATAAGGTTGGCCACCTTTCGCATGAGTCACCTTTTAATTTGAAATTTTTTCTCATCTTCTTTCTTCTCTCTTCTCAGTCCCAAAACCCTTTCTTTCTTCCACTCACTGTTCCAGACGTTCCTGAGTTTCAGACACGAGGGTTCTTTTGTGACTCCGGTTCCAAAGATTCCACTAGGATTCCAACCTCGACGATCTTTTTAGTCTTTACGCAGCAAAAAAAACTTCTGTAAGTCCTCTGTTTGTTGTATGCTTTGAATGTTTCCATTTTTCTTTGCTTAGGTGAACTTCCTTCTTAGCCGCTTGCAGTAGGTGGTTTTTCTTTGTTGGTAGTTTATGCGTAGGTTTTTATCCTAGGGGGATCGACCGTAGGACAGAGAATGCTTAGGAACATGACTCATAGGACAAAGTTCTGGGGTGATTTTTCTAGGTAAATTTTTTCTTTTATGCCTGTTTGGGACAACAAGTTTCTGGGGTGCAAAAACCGGGTAGCTTAGGAGACACGCTTCGCAGGTGGTTTTTCCTTTCAAAACTTTCCTTCCAAGGAAAAATTTATTCTGACCCTCCTGACACATGGATCCCGAGCAATCGGGGACCCGCTGGGAGCATAGGCGCGTGTTCATAGAACCGCGTGGTCTCACTCACCGCGGGCTGAGATTACCTCAGCCTGTGTAAAGGAAACCATTCTTCATGCTAGATTCTTTCTTATGCTCAGGTCGCCTTTTCTAAAGTTTCTTCATCTTTGTTCGTTAGGCGACCAGATGGGACCCAAGAAGAATATGCCCAAGAAGAGTACCGGCAGCTCGTCCTCCCAGCGGGCCAGCAAGGGGAAAGAGGTGGCAACAGACTCCCCGATCCCCCACTTCGGTCCCACCGTGGAGAAGGAGGTCAAGGTGGGACCGGACGCCTTCTTTGAGGCTGAGAGGATTGCCTTGAAGGTCACAACAACCGTAGTTCCTCTACGATATCTCAGCCGTGGCAGTTGAGTAGACTACATATGTACACACTACCCCTAATGCTCTCCAACTCATGGCAAGCCAAGCTTCTCCTAACCCTTACATGCACCACATAGCATCCGTGAGCCAACACTCAGCAAGAAAACTTAATTAAACAAATTAAGATAGTCAACAGAATATAAACAACATGCTTAACAGTAATAACTTTAACCAAGCAAACACATCATACAAGTATGCGACCACAAAGTCACGCGAGTGCGTATCACACTTCTATTTATTTAAGTGGCATCTGAGCCAGACAAGTGCATAATGCACTCCCATGGTGGTCTATCCATGGCGGCCAGAGTTTTGCATGCATAGTCCTGACCACTGCTTATAAGCCGAGCTTCTAATCAGGAATAATAATACATGTAGTAATTCATCATACAAACAAATGCAGTGCATTCCAGTATACTTAATCAAATATCCAAATGCATAATTATAATCATGCTCATTAACACGTGCCCGAGCCTTAGTCATATTTACATCTAACAGCTTGGCCAAGCCCTAATCATATTTACATTTAATAGTCGGGCCAACCTTAATCATATTCACATTTAACAGTCGGGCCAAGCCCTAATCACGTATCTCACACACTGGGTGCAGTTTTCCTACCTCAAGCTTTGTGCGAATAAAGAAACGACCCCGAATCACATTCATATATATCAACTGAGTAGGTAATCACATAATCATATCAATAGTCAAGGGCTAGGCCCTATCAGAATCTCATGCTTCCTAATAAGGCATGCAGGTAAAGCATTTATATCATATTTAAGCAGTTAAGCACATAACCACCTAAATAGTCACCATACCTTGAGTGGAGCTTGTCTTTAATGACGAGTGTACATGCCCATCTTGTCTTCAGGAACCCGTAACCTTGGCTCGCTCTGATACCAAGTTGTAATGACCTACTATACTACCCAGAGACCGTTACACTATGTATTCTAAATAGTGCTAAACTCGCTAAACGAGTCATTTGGCCATAATCGTGTAGCTAAACGTGACAAACGGTTTAGGGTTAAAAAATTTTGTCAAGGATACAAATGTTTCACTAAAACATTTACTGTATACATGAAATCCAAAAATACATTTAAAAGGTTAATTACAATAAAAGAGTTACAACCTGCCAACCCAAGCGGCAAAATAGGGTTTGACCCTAGTTACTCTTTAAACCCTCGGCCGTGGTGGTCGAGTAGCCGCATATGTACACATCATCACCTATGCTCTCCAACTCAAGAATGGTCCAGCTTTCTTTTACCTTTACCTGCACCACATAGTACCCGTGGCTCACCAAGAAAACTTAAACATGCTCATAAGTAGTCAATAACAAGTTACCAAATCATAATAAGCATGCCTAGCAATAATAACCATAATCATGCATGCAAGCAAGCAAGTACAAATAAATGATTATGGAATCATTCTGGCTTGACGCCTTAGTATATGGGACTAATGAGTCACCTTGGGGCCCCTTGTCCTGTCCTCTATATAACCAGCTTTCGAGTCGATCTTTCGTACTCGATGCTAAGTGTTCTCCGACCTGTAGATTAGTCAAGCGTATGATGTGCTCCTAGTTAGGCTAGATCATATGGACTAGCGCTTAGCGCGCTATTGCTGTAATGCCCTAGTTACTCCAAGACAGTTACTATGAACTTTGAACCGTGCTTAACTCGTTAATCGAGTTATTTGGTTATAAACATGCTTCTAGGTGTTATTAATAGGTTAAGGTGAAAAACCAAACAAAAAGAAAGGATATATTTTATTAAAAACATAAAACTGTTCATGGGCCCATAAAAAACATTTACAAGTTATTTACAATCCAAAACAGTCATTACAGTGTAAAATTTACAACCTGCCGATCTAAGCGGCAAAAATAGGGTAAACCCCCTAGTTCCTCTGAGAACTCCTTGGCCATGGTGGTTAAGCGGCCGCATATGTACACATCGCCACCTATGCTCTCCACTCAAGGCTGGGTGAGCTTTTCTTTCCCTTTACCTGCACCACATAGCACCCATGAGCCAAAGCCCAGCAAGAAAACTCAATACTGTAAATATAACATCAACCGATGATCATAATAATCATCTAGGGCTTTTAACCCTAAATAGGGGAGTGACAGTTGTAAGAGTCACTAAGGTGGGTTCCATTCAATTTATAAATAAGTGATCAATTAACTAGCTTACAAAAGATAGGTGACTGATGAGCAAGTCACCAATATAAAAAACCAAGTGACCATAGAGTCATCAATGTGGGTTCCGTACCCTCAGCCATGTGACGATACGGTCACCTAGGCCTTTGGCCCTAGCTCTGAGTAACTAGTCATAGAATCAGGCAAGCGCTTTTTAGTTTTTATCGAACTTGGGGTCGGTCCGGCATTAATGCTCATAATGAGTTATTTAATGCAGATGTCGATTAGATCTAATCTTTTAACGGCTCTACGTTCATGACGCTTATGTCGTTCCTGACTCTTAGGTCAGTAACATACGACCAATGCTCAATACTGCTGTCGAACTTGACTAGTAAGTCACAGCTTCACAGACAGTTTGACACCATTGCTGATTCTGACTAGTAAGTCAACGCCATTCACAAATAAGCAAGATTTGCTAAGCATTTAATATGCAATCAATGTCCACATTTAAACATTCAACATGCCTCAATAATAACCACGCATGTCATATATATAGGGTGCAGTTTTCTTACCTCTGGTTCGAGCGAGAATTAGTAAAAGAACAACCCTTGAGAATGATCAACCTTTTAGTTCCTTGATGGTCACCAGGTCATAACCAATTATGGGATTCCAATAATAAAATGAATAACAAAAGGTTCTCAGACCAAAAACTATCCTTCGAGACATCAAATCCTACTAAACCGGGTAGTAGGATCGATCCTGGGGCCTAAGATTTGAATCCCCAAGCCAAAAACACACTTTGGGCCAAAATGTTACTAAGGGGCGCAGCCTTCCCTCACCATGTCGCGGCCTGCCTCCTCAACTAGAAGCGAACGTACAAATTTTCCCCAGCAAGGGTCGCGGCCCTCCTTCTCCATGTCACAGCCCAACAGCCCAGCAACTTCTCTTCTCCCTTCCTCTTCCTCAAGCTTGGACCGCAGCGCTCTAGAACAGAGCCGCGACCCCACCTGAAACTCAGCCAAAAACCCCTGTTTTTCCCATTCGAACTCATTTTGAAAACTTCTTTAAAACTCTCCCAAAATCACAAAAAAAAAAGCCACCAACTATTACCACAACTTATCACTACAAGAAATCTGATCTTTACCTACCAATATTTTACCTACCAATATATATTGGTAGGGAAAGTAATGTTTTGCCTACCAATATTTATTGGTAGATAATATTGGTAAGTAATTATTTGTCATTAGTATATTAATTTAGAAATATTATTTCCTACCAATATTACCTACTAATATGGAGACTTTGCCCACATTTATTTTTGAGGGAAAAATTTTACAATTCCCGCTCAATTTTTCCTCCAATTTTTGCTTATTTTTTATTTTTATAAATACTTATGTGTAAGCTGATGTGTTATAATATTGATGATGTGTTAAATTTG
This sequence comes from Humulus lupulus, assembly GCF_963169125.1. Lineage (NCBI taxonomy): Eukaryota > Viridiplantae > Streptophyta > Magnoliopsida > Rosales > Cannabaceae > Humulus > Humulus lupulus. The sequence continues at coordinate 139,200,332 of NC_084801.1, read as the reverse complement.
TTGTAATATGTGTATGCCATCTGGCCTATTTTTTTTTATCAAATTAACAAAAATATTATATGTTATATATATATGATATTTTATAACTCTGCAATGGCCTTTAACTCTTTCTCTATTTTTTTTTTATCAAATTAACAAAAATATTATATGTTATATATATATATGATATTTTATAACTCTTTCACGATCCAGATCAGATCACAGCTTCCCTGTTCACGCCTTCCAGATCAGATCACAGCTTCCCTGTTCACGCCTTCCAGCACGCAGATGACAACTTCCCTGTTCACGCCTTCCAGATCAGATCACAGCTTCCCTGTTCACGCATTCCCTGTTCTTACACAACTTCCGTTCCGTTCACTGCTTCCCTTCCGTTCCGCACGCACCCTTCCAGATCAGATCACTGTTTCCATTCCCTATTCTTACACAGCTTCTGTTCCATTCCGTTCCGTTCACTGCTTTCGTTCCGTTCACTGCTTCCGTTCCGTTCTCACATATTGTGAAATACTGAAGCTCTCTCCAGATCAGATCGAAGTGACCAAGCACCGTCTCTCTCTCCGGCGCGGGACGATTCTCATCTCGACCACACATGGACACGGTAACTGAAATGTCCTGATTTGTTTTTTTAGTATATTTAGAAATAACTTTTCTGTATTTGATTTCTTGAATCTTAATACACTCACTCACTCACTCCACTGGGCTGTGAAAAATTATAGATTTACTTGGGATTTTCTAGTGATGTTTATACATAATAAGTTTATGGTTGTCATAGCTCATTCTTTTATAATTTGTGCAGAGTTTTGATCAAAAGAAGAATGGAAGATTCAGATTAGATGATTTCATATCTCTTTGTATATTTTTGCAGTCAGCTCGGTAAGTTTTTCTCGACAGAAATACATGTTTTTTCTCGGAATAAAGAACAAAAGTTTTATGTGCTTAGAATGAATTTTATACACACAATCGATATGTCTCTCAGCATTGTATACATATTTTGTTCCACACTCTTAATCATATAAAGGCGTTTGGCTTCAAGTGAAACTCTTGAACATGTATAATTTATCATCTACACCAGTTCAAAATGGTCATAAGCTCATAACGGAGGCTTACTCATTTTCTGCTGTTGTTTTGCTCGTTGCAGTAATATGTTTGATTCATTTGATACTGCTAAGCAGGGCCGGGTGACTCTTGATCTCAACCAATTTGTATATTGCAGTGAGTATTTTTTTTTTAATCTTTTTTTAACAGTATAGTCCAAATAACACATGGGATTTTATTGCTTATTTATGTTATGTGAAGAAAAAAAACGAATTGAAGATAAATCATCATGTTGATAGCATTCTTTTCTGTTCAGCTGCCAATTGTAGGATAAAATATATTGAAAGCAAAAGATAAGGCCAAAAATAATATCATTATTTGACTTTAGGCTTTAATTAACATGTTAATGTGACACTTGATTTAGTTATTCACTTCCCCTGTTGTCCCACATATGGAGAGCATAATTTGTTTTGGTCTGAACTCATATCATCAAATTAATTGAATTATATTTGCATCAACTTCTCATTAGCCAGTTTTTCTTTCTAGGTTTTTTTTTTTGGAAAAAAAAACAGAATATTCTCAATGGGATCTTATAATTCACAGCTAAGAAGTATAGAACATCACACAAACCAAACTCAAACCAATTGTTTTATCACCTTCCCCTTCTAGTAGTTTTGTGAACATTTGGTTTAGCTCAACCATTCATTGATATCACAGATGGCAATATAAATAAGCATATAGAGTTAGAGGTTAACGTCAAGGCAACTAATCACACAAGCAAGGTTTCCTTACATTCTCAAATTTTCTCATTACTTCTCTGTATACATCTATAACCATGGCTTCTGTGTTTCAAGAGTTCCAGATAAGAAATTTCTTTGACGGTTTTTGTAGAGTTCAAACAAAGTAGCTTTAATGACAGTAGATGTTCTTAAAGGCCATTTGGCAGTTTATGTTGTAGACGAGTCATAAAAACTAGAATCAGTCTCTTTTGTAATCTTGCTCATTAGGCTACTGACATCACTGAATTTCCAATCAGCCAAGTAACCAGGCCTTGAAATTGCAGTGCTCACATCACTGTCTCCTGAGATCATTGCCATCACTCTTGACATAGATGGACGCAATGTTGGTGAGGTTTGGCCTGCCACTAACAAGCTCTAGAGCCACAACTCCAAAGGCAAAGATATCAGTTTTCTCTGTAAGGTGACCACGCATGGCATATTCTGGTGCAAGATAACCAATTGTTCCAGCAACAGGAGTACTTATATGAGTTTGTTTATCATCATAAAGTTTAGCCAAACCAAAATCTGATATTTTGGGAATGAGATTATAGTCAATGATGAAGAAGAAAGCCTTACTGTATGGAATAGTTCTGAGTCTAAAGTATTTGTGAATTGAGATACTATATTATTTGTATAGCTAGAATTAATGTTATTTGCTGCTGGTCACAAAATGTGTAGCTGCACCCAAAACCTCATCATCTTTTCATACTCAATTCCATCTAAAGACTTAATTCGAATACCACTAGAGTTAATCCCGAAGCTAGAATACGTGGATTTTTGCTGAAATTAATATCTTTGCTGAATTTTCATTCAGTTCTTTTATAAATATCAAGCTAGTAAACCTGCACTTTTGCTAATTGATTTTTTAATTATTAAATTATAAATATTTTAAAACAGCTATTTTGTTACTTGAAAATGTTGTTTTTTGTAAATCATACTATGTATAGTGCTTTGATTCCATGATATAGTATGATGTTAGACCCCCAATCCGTTTTACCTTCTCTAGGAGGAGGACCACTTAATTTGCCTAGAAATAAATCAATAATTTTACATAAACATTTGCGGTAGCTGTTTATTTCTCTATCGATTCCTCTAATTATGTATGTGGGACACACAATATCTCTTTTTCTAAATTTGTAAGTAAAGACATATTCTAGTTTCGTTCATAATAAGTAAATTTTTTTTTTGATTTCTCTTTTGATTTCTATTTTTTCATTCTTAACTTTTTTTGCTTTGTTCATTTTGAAATCAAATCGTCTTCTACGCCTTTCCACTTCTCATAACCAAATCGGCTTTGTCTTCTTCTCTCCTGTGACTCACTCTTTTGATCTGTAAGTTACTAAGTAGAGGGCTTAATTACGCCATACATAACTTATCTCTGTAAAGGCCTTAGTTCTCCATATTTATGAGTTTTTCATTTCTCTCAATGTTTTTGAATTTCTTTTTAGCTAGAATTACATTTTTATGCTTTATGGGTTGTAAGGATTTTGGGGTTTTTGAGTTATGTTTGTTTGCAAATTATGTTTTCTAAAATTTTTGTATAACTTTCAAATCTGATTTTTTTTTAGTTTTGATTGATTTTGAATGTGTAAATATGAGCATGATTGAATTCTTGTTGTTTTTATTGTTGATCATTATTTTCAATCAGAATTTAATTGTAATATGAATTTCTTGTAGTGCTTTGAGGTTTTGGGCTTGGTCTGGGTGGCTCTGTGATTTTTGAATTAGGCTTGGCGGCTTTAACACTTTTGGAATTTAGCCTTGGAAGCCTTGAGGTAACATTTTTATGATTTATAGTGATATCAAATCCTTACTAATCTGAAAGTTTGATGATGAATCATTGTCCTGAGGCACTTTTTGGTGCTTTGTTTATAGTTTTTGTGATTGGTTGTTTATGCATTTGAATTTGTCTATGCTATTTCTTTTGTATTTTGTCTTTGGTACTTTGTTTATGAGTTGTTGTTATTGGCTTTCCCTTTGTTGTTTATGTACTAAGATTGATTAAAAGTCTAGTTTCTTTGGAAGAGACTACAAAATAATAAAATAAAAAATCAGTAAATTAACACTATTTAATAAGCTTACTGTCATTTTCTATTGGTACTTAGTTTAGAGTTCAAAGACAAACTGTTATGGTTTATTTGCTTTGTGAAATATTAATAATTCATGTGGAAGAAGAAAAATTAAAGCCCCTTGTTTACTGGGGTGGAAAGAATCTTTAAAGCCTCCTCCTGGGCAGTAGTAGTAACCTTTGAATATGTACAAAAATATGTGCACCACATATATATACATACATATATTTATATGTTTTTATATAGTGACAATAGTTCTTTCAATTCAATATTGTTTTTTAAAAAAAAAAAAAGAAAGAATTAATAATAAAGATGCATTCATGAATCCTTGTCAGATAGATCAAATCCCATGTTACTAAATTGAACCTCCCCAAAAAATGCAATGTCCATGAGAGGTGCTTGTCTAGCAGCAACTTCCATGATTCTCAGTTTAGCTGCCCCAATTAGCTTAATCATAACAATTTTCATTGTTTTCCTCATCCTTTTTAGCCTCGCCATTTTCATTTCACTTCCCCCAAATCAATCTCCCACTCTCTCTTCTTTCTTATTTTCCTAATTCATTTATAATAATCTACAAAAGAGAAAAATCTTTAATATTTACCATCCTTTCTTATTCTTTTTCTTGCTCTTGTTCTCCTCTGTGTTCTTTCTAGAATTTGGGTTCATCATCAGCTCTACCAACTACAACAAGGGATCCCATTTTGTTGGTTCATGGATCGTCATTGGATAAATATACCAAATAAACTTTCAGCAGAATATGCTGCTGGAATGAATGAATTCATTAGTGTTGCAAGACACTCCATGGACTCCAATGGGATGGTTCTATGCCCTTGTTGTCGATGCGTGAATAAGAAATCACAATACATGCATGTGATAAAGTTGCACTTGATCACTCATGGATTTCTTAGTACTTACACAAGGTGGTATCACCATGGTGAGCAAGTAGAGGAAGTAGAAGATGATGGATTATTTGATACTGAGGATAATGTCGAAGATATTGATCAGAGTGATGATTTGGCGGCAGGTCTTCATGATGCTATTGGTAGTAAGTATTTTGACATTGGTCCAACTAGTGACTTCAATGATGAATCTCCACTTAATGTGGATGACAAGTATGATGCATTGTTTGAGTCCCTTCATAAGCCTTTGTACAATAATTGTAAAGGTTTCTCTGTCTTAAGCGCGACGGTGAAGTTGATGAATCTCAAAGTGCTTAACAAATGGACAGATAAATCATTCGACGGTCTTTTGGAGTGTTTGAGAGAGATATTGCCCGAGGGTAATCAGTGCCCAGGGAATTATTACCAGACGAGGAAGCTTCTTTGTGAGGTGGGCTTAGGCTATGAGCAAATTGATGTTTGTCAATACGATTGTGCATTGTTTTATGGTGAGAATGCAAATGCAGTGTCATGTCCTGTATGCAAGTCTAGTCGTTATGTACGAAATCAAATCCCACATAAACGACTTAGATGGTTCCCAATCAAGGCACGACTTAAGAGAATGTTTAGTTCGAAGCACACTTCTAAAGATATGCGATGGCATAAAGAGGTACGAAAAAATGAAGCTGGGATTTTACGTCATCCTGCTGATGGGGATGCTTGGAAGCATTTCGACAATGTGTATCCTGACTTTGCAGCTGATTCTAGGAGTGTACGAATGGGGTTGACGTCAGATGGGTTTAACCCTTTCTCTAATATGACATCAACCTATAGTTTGTGGCCAGTGATATTAATTCCGTACAATATGCCACCTTGGGCTTCTCCTAATGGAACAAACTATCTCATGTCTTTGTTAATTCCAGGCCCTAAATCTCCTGGAAAAGATTATGATGTGTTCTTGAGGTCATTAATTGAAGAGCTTAAAGAGTTATGGGATGGAGTCAATGCATATGATTTGTATGGTCAATGCATGTTTAAACTTGGAGCTGCAATCTTGTGGACAATTAGTGATTTTCCTGCTTATGCATACTTGTCTGGGTGGAGCACTGCTGGTAAATTAGCATGTCCTGTTTGTCTTGAAGATACAAGATCTAGAAGAATAACTGACAAACAATGTTTCATGGGACATCGATGTTATTTGAAAAGAAACCATTCTTGGAGAAAAAGTAAAGAATATGATGGATCTACTGAATTACGTGGCCCTCCTAGAACTTTTACTGGTGACGACATTTTAAAGCAATTGGATGAAATTCCTATTCATACCCCTGGTAAAGCACCAAGTAATTCTTCTAGAAAACGTAAGCGTGGAGAGAAAGAGCTGCATTGGTGTAAAAGAAGTGTTTTGTTTGAATTGCCATACTGGTCAAAGCTCTTGCTGCGTCACAATCTTGATGTGATGCATATAGAGAAAAATGTATGTGATAACATTATTGGAACACTTTTAGACATTGAAGGTAAATCGAAAGACACTTTAAAAGCTCGTAAGGATTTACAAAATCTTAATATTCGTGAAGAGCTTTGGCTGAAGAAGGACCTATCTAATAACAAGCTTGAAAAACCTTATGCTAGTTACACTTTGACGAGAGAAGAATGCAAAGATTTTTGTAAATTCATTCAAAGTGTTAGATTACCGGATGGATATGCTTCGAATATTAGTCGATGTGTAACAGATAATGACAAACTAGGAGGAATGAAAACTCATGATTGTCATGTTTTACTTCATAAGATATTACCAGCTGCATTACTTCCTTTTCTGACAGACAACATTCGTGGTACTTTGATTGAACTCTGCCAATTCTTTCAAAAAATTTGTGCAAAAACATTACAAATTTCTGACATAGAAGAATTGAGAGATGGAATTGTAATAATTTTGTGCAAGTTGGAAAAGATATTTCCCCCATCATTTTTTACCATAATGGTTCATCTTTGTGTTCACCTACCCGATCAAGTGTTATTAGGTGGTCCAGTTGCTTCGAGATGGATGTTTGGGACAGAACGCCATATGGGTTTATACAAGAAATATGTGAGAAACATGTCTCGGCCTGATGGTTCAATAGCAGAAGCTTTTGTTGTAGATGAAGCTGTAACTTTCTTGTCAAGATATGTTTCTAACATAGAGACAAGATTCACAAGACCCGAGCGTAATTGGGATATACCTTCTCCAAATCATAAGTTAGATGTTTTCAACTCCAATGTTCGTCCATTAGGGGCATCTACTATCAAATTGCTTCAAAATTGGAGACAAGTCGTTCAATGGTATATATTGAACAATTCTGTAGATGATATCCAACATTTTATCGAGTAAGTAACAATTTCTTTTATTCTTCTAAATTATCTCAACAAAATATCATTTACTTATTCATATAAATGAATTTGAATGTAGTGATCATATAAAGTTGTTGGAAGAAAAAGGTCTTTCAGATTCAGAAGTTGCCTTAGAGCACAAAGAACAATTTCCTTCTTGGTTTAAGAATAAAGTAAGAGATTATCATTAATGGTTTCTTAGTAAATTCTTAAGTTGTGACATCATTCATCATAATTCAAATTCTTTCATACTACAGGTGTCTCAAATGCGAGTTCAAAAATCACCTCTTGCCAATGATGATTTGTACTCTTTATCTCAAGGTCCACTTGAACGGTACAACACCTACTAAAGTTGTATTGTAAATGGTGTTCGATTTCGATGTAAAGAGCGTGACGATACTCTTAAGACACAATGTTCTGGAATTTGCACTGAAGGTGATCATGACAATATTAATATCCTATACTATGGTGCCTTGATTGAGATTTTGCAGTTGTCATTCGTTTTAGATCGGAAGGTGTTCTTATTTCGTTGCAAGTGGTATAACTCTAATCCAAAAGGTAGATCAATTGTTGTGGAACATTATTTGACTTCCATCAATACATCTACTGATTGGTATTCTAATGAACCATTTATCTTGGCAACTCAAGCACAACAAGTTTTCTATTTGCTTGATATGAAGCGTGGTTCAAATTGGCGGATTGTTCAAAAAGTAAATCATCGATCTATTTATGACATTCCTGAAATTATGGAAGAGACAGTAAATAATGATGTGTTTCAAGAAGAAGAATCATTTCAATTGCCACCTTTTCAACCAACTGAGGATTTCATTGAAAGTTCGTCTTTAGTTCGATTAGATGTTCCTTCTGTAACTCTTTCAGACCAACTTGTTGTTGATTTATTTTTAAACCAAAATCAAAATGTTGACAAGGATAGTGACTTAGATGAAGATTTTGATGAAGGAAATATATTCTCTAATAATGAAACATTTCTCTCAAGTGATGACACCAAAAGTTATACAGAATCAGAATGTGATGATGATGCAGATTCTTAATTCATAGTTAGTCATCTTGTCATTGATCAGTTAGTGCCTCGTGAAATTTGTCTACAAATGTTCTTCCCCAACTAGCCAACTAGCCAAGCGCCCTATACACAAACAGAAATACAAGTACAGAAACTAAGGTTTGCAAAATCTGAGATGAAACAAGATATCCAGATTTTTAATTCATAGTTAGTTTCTTAATATTTGTAAATATTTATTTACTAATCATTTTCTTTGTTTTATTTCACAGAATTTTAGTCATGGCATCTGGTCGTCGCACCACTCGATCTACTGCTCAAAGTCAACAAGTTGAACCAGTCATTGATCCTCTTGCTCCACCTTCACAAGTTGTTCGCACTACTCGGTCGAGAATAGAGAATCAATAAGTTGAACCAGTCATTGATCCTCCTGCTCCACCTACACAAGTTATTCGCACTACTCGGTCAAGTTTAGAGAATCAACAAGTTTGTCGCACCACTCGATCTACGGTACTCAGTCAACGACCTAGAACCACCGCACAATCTAATGTAGAGAGAGAACACCCTCAAGGCTCCACACACCCTACTGTACAGGGTGAACAAGTCAATGTGACGACCCATTTTGATACCGAAGATGATAATCAATCTTCCCAAGTTCCATCAAGTAAATTTAATGTCTTTCATGTTCATTTCTTTAAATTTCTATTTATTTTAATTAAGATTATATTGTATTGTAGGACAAACATCTTCCTTTAAGCCACGTGGAGTTACTCGCGGCTTGACAACTACAACTATAGCTAAGGCATCATCAACTGGAAAGTTGTTAGTGACTTTTAATGCAGAGTGTCGTCAACCAATTTGTACTAATGCTGAGAAATTTAATAATGAGATTGGATTCATTATTCGGAATCATGGTACATTTCATTATAAAGAGTGGAGAATGGTCCCAGAAGATGTGAGAGCTCCATTGCGACACTATCTTTTGGTAAGTCATTTCACAATATTACATTTATATTTGTGATATTTATAATTAATATTTTTTTATGTTATAGGAACATTTTGACATCAACTTGAATGATGAGACAACTAAAAAATGCATTGATGAGCAAATGAGAAAAGCTTGGAAGGGTCATAAGTACAAGCTGCACTTATATTTCAAAGAAATTGGAGGAGAAAATGATCTTGAGATGGCCAAGAGCAAACGTCATCCAGACTTAAAAGAAGAACATCAAGAAGATTGGATGATTTTGTGTGATCGTTGGTGTTCTCCTGAATTTAAGGTAACATTTTTTAGTATTTTGTTTTGTCTTTGATTTACAGATTTTATTGTTAAACTGTTCAATAAAGTTTGTAATAAATAGACATTGTGTTGTTCAAAAGAAAATGTTGTGTAAAAATTTTTCTAATAAATTTTATTTGGATTTATTTCTTTAGGAAAGAGCATTAAAGAATACTACCAATCGATAAAAGAGGAAACGGGAGTCGAAAAATGGTTCAGTCTCCACACCACGACATCACATTCGACGTGGAATGGTGTTAACTTCTCCTACCGGTCAAATTGAGACATGGCGTCTAAAACATTATGATGCTGAGAAAGGGTGGACTGGAATAGAGCTCGGGCCATTATATGTAAGTAATTTAAATTTTTATTTATTATATTTGTTATATTTCTTACTAATAATTAATTAAATATAATATTAGGATAAAATGATGGAGTTAAGGGGTCAACATCCTCCAGAAGAACTGTCTGATAAAGAGATTATGGAGCGTGTACTTGGACGTGATTCGGTATACTTGCGAGGGTGGGGGCGGTCTCCTAGTGTCACAACTTCTACTTCACATCGTGAAAATATTGTGGGTAATCAACCAACTTATGAAGAGTTACTTGAACGACTTAATGATACAACTTCCCGCCTTAATGCTACTAACGAACAACTTAGTGTAGTTGTGGATATACTTCGTCATAACAATTTGATGGCACCACCTCCAACAGACCAAGCTTCAGATGCAAATTTAAGAGAGTCGCCATCTATTTCAGTTCGGGAGTCACAAGATGATTCTTAGTTTATTTACATTAATTTACTAAAGAATGAACTTTATGAAGTTTTTTTTTATTTTGGTAGGGGTAACCTTAAAATGATAACTTTATAACTTATTTTAGTATTGAACATTATAAAGAATTTTAGTATTAAACATTTTATTATTGAATGGTTTTTTTCTAGTTTATTTCTAATATAGAACGTTTACAAATAACTGTTATTATCTCTTACCTACACATAACCATTAAATTTGAACAAAATATAAATTGTGTAACAAACCAATAAAATAATGCTATGTGGGCTAATAAAATGATACCACGTAGGATGCCACGCAGGATGACATGTAGGATGCCATGTAGGATGCCACGCAGGATGACACGCAGGATGCCACACAGGATGACACGTAGGATGCCATGTAGGATGCCACGTAGGATGACATGCAAGATGACACGTAGGATGCCACGCAGGATGACACGTAGGATGCCACGTCATCAGACACGTAAACTAGAAAAACCATGTCAGTATACACATAGGATGCCATGTCATCAAACACGTCATCTGATGACTCATCAATTGATTTATAACTTAGTGGGGTCCACTGATTCTTTTACCTACCAGTGTTAATTAGTGTAGGTAAAGACTCTTTCCCCACTAACTTTTACCTACCAATCTCTACCAATTCAATATTGGTAGGTAAACCATATTACCCACCATTAGGCTAGTTTTACCTACACTTACAATTGGTAGGTAAAGACCCCATTTTCTTGTAGTGTATCCACCATACAAGCATCAAAACCTAAGCCTTACACCAATCAAAACTTCATCAAATTCCCCATTCAATGATCAAAACTCCAAACATTAAAACCAGCACAAAAACCAAGCAAGGAACTATAAAAATGGAACTAGAACCTTACCTTAAGCTTGATTCAAATCCTCTTCAATGGCTGAAAACTAGCCTAAGACCTCAAGCTTAAAACTCCAAGTTTGAATCCCCAAACTTGCTTCAAGATTTTAAAGGAGAAAGGAAAAGAAAAGATGAATGGGAGGGGAGAAACCAAATGCTCTATTTTAGTTCTATTTTCTACAGCCTTTACCTTATATAGCCTAGGTCAAAAGACCAAAATACCCTCCATGCTTAATTCATCCCTTAACATCCCCAAGGGCAACATCATCATTTTCCACCTACCTCGTTAATCATAACTAACACTCTCCAATTCTCGTTATTCTCAAACACTAATAAAATCATATCCCATTACCCTATAATTCCCAGGAATGCTCTAATCAACAAACCACCCCGAGACTCACCCTGATCCCCGAGCTTAAACCTGTTATGACCAAACCAATAATTTGAATTCAAAGATCGTCTCATGCCAAATAGCTCAACCAAGTCCACATTTAAATGTGGTCTCAACAACAGTTCACCGACATGCATACAAATATACAATTATGCCCTCAACGGGCCAAATTACCAAAATACCTTGAGATGAAATGTGGACCCACATGCATGCATTTAAAATCATATTATAATATAATTCCCATAAACATGCACGTAATAGTTTAATGGCATAATAAAACAATTATGGCCCTCCCAGCCTACTAATCCAACCCTTAAACCTCATTAGGGATTCCGGGGCATTACAACTATCCCCTCCTTACAGAAATTTCGTCCTTGAAATTTACCTGAACAGCTCGGGATACTGATTATGCATATCTGACTCCAGCTCCCAGGTCGCTTCCTCGACCTTGCTATTCCTCCACAATACCTTAACCAACGGTATCGTATTATTCCTGAGGACCTTGTCATTTCTCTCGAGTATCTAGACTGGTTGTTCCTTATAGGAGAGATTTGCCTCAAGCTCCAAATTTTCATAGCTCAAAACATGAGTCACATCAGATACATACCTCCGAAGAGCTAAAACATGAAACACGTAATGCACAGCTGATAATGCCGGAGGCAAGGCCAACCTGTAAGCCACCTGACCAATACTCTCCAGGATCTCAAATGGACCTACAAATCTAGGGCTCAACTTGCCCTTCTTCCCAAATCTTATCACCCCTTTCCATGGCCAGACTCTAAGGAAGATGTAGTCTCCCACCTAGAACTCCACGTTCCTTCTCTTAGGATCTGCATAATTTTTCTGTCTGTTCTGAGAAGTGAGCATCCGAGCTCTAATCTTCTCAATGGCCTCCCTGGTCCTCTAAACTGCCTCAGGACCCAAGTATCTCCTTTCACCTGTCTCATCCCAATGAATGGGAGATATGCACTTCCTGTCGTATAACATCTCATAAGGTGCAACCCCAATGGAAGACTGATAACTGTTGTTGTTGGAAAACTCTATCAAAGGTAGATACTTACTCCAGGATCCACCAAAGTCAAGCACACATGCTCACAGCATGTCTTCCAATATCCGGCTCGTCCTCTCAGATTGCCCATCTGTCTGAGGATGATAAGCAGTACTGAACTTCAATTGTGTTCCCATGGCCTTTTGTAAACTCCCCCAGAACTTGGAAGTAAAAGTGGGGTCTCGATTTGACACGATCGACCTCGGCGCTCCATGAAGGCACATGATCTCTCTCACATAGAGATCTGCATACTGATCAACTGTATATGTAGTCCTCACTGGCAAGAAGTGAGCTGACTTGGTATAGCGATCCACTATAACCCAAATAAAATCATGCTCACCAACAGTCCTGGGTAACCCCACCATGAAATCCATCGTGATGTCCTCCCATTTTCACTATGGGATATCCAGAGGCTGCAATAACCCTGCCAGCCTCTGATGCTCAGCCTTGACCTGTTGACATGTCAAGCACTTAGCCACATATTCCTCTACATCCCTCTGCATCCCCGGCCACCAATACAATGATCTCACATCCTGATACATCTTCGTGGTGCCTGGATGCAAAGAGTAATGTGTAGTATGAGATTCATCTAGAATCTCTCGCCACAAAGCAGTGTCTAACGGAACACATATCTGCCACTTGTATCTCAGCAAGCCCATCTCAGACACTGAATAATCTTTGGATGCTCCAGCCAAAACATCCTCCCTAATCTTGATCAGCTGTGGATCACCCAACTGACCCTCCTTGATTCTCTCCAACAGTGTAGACTGTAGCGTAATATTGGCCAACTGGCCCACCAGAAACTCTATACTAGCTCTGGTCATATCATCTGCTAATTCTCTGGCTATCAACCTCGCACCATAAATCTGCCCCGGACCCTTCCGGCTTAAAGCATCAGCTACCATGTTGGCTTTTCCTGGATGATATAAAATCTCACAATCATAATCTTTTACTAACACTAGCTAATGCCTTTGTCTCATATTCAAGTCTTTCTGCATGAAGAAGTATTTCAGGCTCTTGTGGTTTGTATGGATCTCACACTTCTCCCCATAAAGGTAATGCCTCCATACCTTTAAAGCAAAGACCACAACCACCAACTCTAAATCATGAGTTAGATATCTCTATTCATACTCATTCAACTGACGTGAGGCATAAGCAATTTCCTTCCCTGACTGCATCAGAACACAGCCCAAACATTGATGTGAAGCATCACAATAACTCACAAACTTCCCCTGATCTGTTGGAAGACTCAGAACCGGAGCAGTAATCAATCTTTGCTTCAGTTCCTGGAAGCTGTTCTCACACTTATCTGACCACACAAATTTATGATTCTTGCATGTTAGCTCAGTCAATGAAGTAGCAATCTTTGAGAACCCTTCCACAAAACGCCTATAATAACCTACCAATCCAAGGAAACTTCTAACCTCTGAAGCATTCTTTGGCCTTGGCCAATCTCTGACTGACTCAATCTTTGCAGGATCTACCTTAATCCTCTCCTTACTGACAATGTGCCTAAGAAAAGATACCTGAGATAACTAGAACTCACATTTCTTGAACTTTGCAAACAGTCTATGCTCCCTCAGTCTCTGTAGAACCAATCTCAGATGTTGTTCATGCTCTAACTCTGACTGAGAATAAACCAGGATATCATCGATGAAGACAATCACAAACTGGTCTAGATAATCCTTGAACACTCTGTTCATCAGATCCATAAAAGCAGCTGGGGCATTAGTCAATCCAAAATACATGACTAAGAACTCATAATGCCCATACCTGGTGCGAAAAGCAGTCTTCGATATGTCTCCCTCCTTGACCCTCAACTGATGATAACCAGAACGAAGGTCGATCTTTGAGAATACCTTTCTACATTGCAATTGATCAAACATATCAATTATCCTTGGTAGAGGATACTTGTTCTTAATTGTTAACTTATTCAGTTCTCTGTAATCAATGCAAATCCTCAAAGAACCATCCTTCTTCTTCACAAACAGAACTGACGCTCCCCAAGTTGAGAAACTAGGTCTAATAAAACCCAAATCTAATAGCTCTTGCAACTGTACCTTTAATTCTTTCAACTTAGCTGGGGCCATTCTGTAAGGTGCTCTAGATACTAGCTCTGTCCTTGGTGCCAGTTCTATCATGAACTCAATTTCTCTGTGCGGAGGCAACCCTGGAAAATCTTCTGGAAACACATCCAGGAATTCACAAACTAATCTAGTCTCTTCTGGTCTCACTAGTATGGCCTGAGTGGTGTCAACCACACTGGCTAATAATCTAATGCAACCTCCTTGCAATAGATCTCTAGCCCTCAATACATAAATCATAGGTATGCGAGGTCCATGTACAGTACCAACAAACACAAAAGGTTCCTCACCTTCAGGCTCAAAGGTGACCATCTTCCTTCTGCAATCAATGGTTGCCCATACTTCACTAACCAATCCATACCAAGAATCATGTCAAAGTCAGTCATAACCAACTCTATCAAATCCGATGACAATTCTCTGCCCTCTCCACTATCACTAGCAAAGATCTGACCCATCTCCTAGATACCACCAACTCCCCAGTGGGTAATAAAGTTCCAAACCCCACGGCATAATAATCACATGGTCTACACAGTCTATCAATAATTCTATTAGCAACAAAAGAATGTGTAGCACCAGAATCAATCAAAACATTATAAGGGTTTCCAGCACTAAGAAGCTGACCTGTAACTACTGAAGGTGAAGCCTCAGCCTCTGCTTGTGTCAATAGAAACACTCGAGCTAGAGCCGAGCTGTTCACTTTCTTGAGTTCTTCCTTACTTGCCTTAGGGAAATCTTTCTTAAGATGGCCCAATGCTCCACATGAAAAGCAGGCCTTGCCCTACACTCTCCCAAATGATGCCTCTTACATCTAGGGCATTCAGGATAAGACTTCCAGACCTCACTACCACTCTAGCGGCCCATTGAAATACCACAGGGTCGCCTGTCAGGACCTGGAGCTGGGAAGGTGTCAAGAATCTTACTCTTCTGATCATTGGGGCCTCCACCCCTACCAGAACCCATAAATGGAGAACCTGTCCTCCTGAACTCCTTTCTAGCTGCATTATCTTGCCAGATCTTGTTCTCTGCACTCTCAGTTGTGAATGCCTTTTTAACCACCTGTGCATAGGTAATAACCCCAGCCACAGTGGTAATGCGAACATCTCGGGCTAATCTAGGTTGTAGCCCCTGGAGAAACCTCTCCCTTCTGGTCCCATCAGTGGGCACTAGCTCCATGGAAAACTTTGCCAATCGATCAAACTTCAAGGCATACTTAGTCACTGAAAAACTCCCCTGAAGTAACCTAATAAATTCCTTAGCTTTTGCCGCCCTGATGGCATCGTTGTAGTACTTCTCGTTGAACAGAGTCTGAAACTCTTCTTAACTCAAGGCATTAATATTTTTGGTCTAGGATATAACCTCCCACCAAATTCGGCCATCATCTCGAAAGATATATGTGGCATAAGACACCCTCTCATTACCAGTCATGCTCATGAAGACCAGGATGGTGGTAATCATGCTCATCCATTGTTCAGCATTAGCGGGATCTGCACTGCCTTCAAAAACTGGAGGTTGCTGCTTTCTGAAATTTTCATAGAGAGGGTCCCATTTGTTACCAACCTCAGGCAGCTACTGGCACTGATACAAGAGGTGCCTCAGATACACTGGCTATCATAGGGACCTGCTGTTATCTCAGGAGGCGGAGTTCTACTCCCTACCTCAATACTGTAGCCTACAGCTCATTGAATAATTGCTGCCAGTTCTCAGGAGCTGGCTGTGGAATCTGATTCTGGTCATTCTCCTGACCCTGATTATTATTCTGGCCTTGATCACCCTGGCTAGCTGATGAATATGTCTGTCTTGGAATCATTCTTATCAACTTAAACCTTGTTGCAATAGTCAATACGGCCAGTCAGGTAGTGATAACTAAACCTTTTGCCGCCTCACGGTCCAAGAGCAAGCACATAACTCTCACATTCCACAGTTATACAAACATATAGATAGATACATGATTATAACATTTAACATTTAACATTTAACATGTATCGAATAATAGTTCACAATAAACAATACTATTAAGCATGCTCTGGCAATATCAGTACTAATAAGTACGTTCTTGCTAATCGTGTAGTATTCAAGGCACAGTCTTAACATGGTGTCTCATGTAAACAGGTAAAGCATTTATACTATATTTAAGCAGTTAAATATATAACCACGTAAATAGTTACCAAACCATGAGTCCAGCTTGACTTCAGTGGTGAGTGTACATGCCCAGGCAGTCTACAGGAATCTTAAACCTTGGCACCCTTTGATACCAAGTTGTAACGCCCTAGTTACTCCAAGACAGTTACTATGAACTTTGAACCGTGTTTAACTCGCTAATCAAGTTCTTTGGTTATAAACGTGCTTCTAAGTGTTATTAATAAGTTAAGGTGAAAAACCAAACAAAATGAAATGATATATTTTATTAAAAACATAAAACTGTTCATGGGCCCATAAAAAAACCTTTCCAAGTTATTTACAATCCAAAATAGTCATTACAGTGTAAAATTTACAACCTGCCAATCTAAGCGGCAAAAATAGGGTAAACCCCCTAGTTCTTCTGAGAACTCCTTGGTCGTGGTGGTAAGGTAGCCACATATGTACACATTGCCATCTAAGCTCTCCACTCAAGGATGGGTGAGCTTTTCTTTCCCTTTACCTGCACCACATAGCACCCATGAGCCAAAGTCCATCAAGAAAACTCAATACTGCTAGAATATAACATCAACCAATGATCATAATAATCATCTAGGGCTTTTAGCCCTAAATAGGGGAGTGACAGTTGTAAGAGTCACTAAAGTGGGTTCTGTTCCCATTATAAATAAGTGATCAATTCACTAACTTACACAAGACAGGTGACTGATGAGCAATTCACCAATATAAACCAATCAAGAGTCCATAGAGTCATCAATCCTCAGCCATGTGACGATACGGTCACCTGAGCCTTTGGCCCTGGCTCCGAGTAACTAGTCATAGAACTAGGCAAGCGCCTTTTAGTTTTTATTGTACTTGGGGTCGATCCGGCATTAATGCTCATAATTAGTTAATCAATGCAGATGTCGATTCGATCTAATCTTTTATCGGCTTTGCGTTCATGACGCTTATGCCATTCCTGACTCTTAGGTCAGTAACACACAACCCGTGCTCAATACTCCTGTCGAACTTGACTAGTAAGTCACAACTTCACAGACAGTTTGACACCATTGCCGATTCTGACTAGTAAGTCAACGCCATTCACAAATAAGCAAGATTTGCTAAGCATTTAATATGCAATCAATGTCCACATTCAAACATTCAACATGCCTCAATAATAACCACGCATGTCATATATATAGGGTGCAGTTTTCTTACCTCTGGTTTGAGCGAGAATTAGTAAAAGAATGAGAACAATCAACCTTTTAGTTCCTTGACGATCACCTGGTCATAACCTGTTATCCCCAAAATTTGAAAACGATGATGTGGCAATAGAAATGACAAATGGCAAGGAATGGTTGGATGATTTGGCTTAGGAGTGACCCAGTAGACCAGTGAAGAATTTTGACTGGCCTGTCAAGTGTCATGACCGATCAAGCATGACCTTGTCCGACCAGTCACATGTTTGTCTGCCCAGGCATGACCTTGTCCGACCAGTCACATGTTTGTCTGCCCAGGCATGACCTTGGCTGACCTGTCATGACCATGTCCGACCGGTCATGACCATGTCCGACCAGCCAAGTGCATGTCTGCCCAGCCAAGTGCATGTCTGCCCAGTCAGGTGCATGTCTGCCCAGTCAGGTGCGTGTCTGCCCAGTGAAGGTTTGGCCGACTAGCCTGAATGTGTTATTGATCGACTAGACAGAGTAGGGCTACGTAAAAAATCCCAGAAACGACTTCAACAAGAATCGGTCTTGGCTTACGCGGGAATCTCTCAGTTTATCCCACGAATATAGTGTATTGTTATATTTTGAATATTATTGTAAATTAAATATAATGAGAATAACAAAATATCCCAATTATGAGGGACATCATCTGTACGATTCTGAGCCTATAAATACAAGGCTTATGGCATCATAAAGGGGACTTTTGGACTTTGGATTCGAATTCTAATTTTCTAGAGAGAGAGAGTACTTGTATTTTGAGAGAATTCTTGTATTCTTGTAATCTACACTGAAGAAACTCACTTGACTCAGGTTCATCTGATCTTGAGTGTAGATCTATAATCACAACTCTAAGTGGATTAGGCTATTACCAACACATTGGGGGTGAACCACTATAAAAATCTTTTGTGCCGTTTATTTATCTTGAAGGATTTTTTCTTTTTTGACGTCTACACGTCGTTGGCCAAAAATGTTGTCAACATTTTGGTGCTTTCGTTGAGAGCTTGAAGAGAAAGACAGACGATCCCTGAAGTATTATGGCGCCTAAGAACACCCATGCGGCTTCCAAGAAGACAGGCTCCTCTAAAGAGTCTGCCAGATCAGAAGGTCCTGGCCCACAAGACCATGAGACTGAGCCTAGAGTCATGCTCGAGGACGTGACTCCAGAGGTTGAACAACTCCAGGAGGCCATGGGGGCTTTCCAGGAGGAAATGACACAATTCGACGCCAGACAGGAGGCGTTCGCTGAAGAAATGTCTAGGCAGAAGGCGTGAAGTGAAGAAATGGCTAGGCATTCGAGCAGCAAAGACGGGAGATGGACGCCAGGAGTGAGGAGATCCGGCGACAGCAGGAGGAGGCCGATAAGCGACATCGCGAGGCTGCACTCGCTCTAGAGGCAGCTACGCAGCTGACCCTGGCCAATGCCCAAGCTGCAGCACGAGGAGCAGCCACCCCAGGAGCAAGGACCACAGAAGCTGGTCGTAAGAACACTGATAGACCCAATTCTCAAGGGCCAAACAGGAGTGGTAGTAACCCACCTGGTCGGGAAGAAGATGGGGTCTAGTCGGGCACTGCCTCAACTCAAAGAGGGAACTCCAGAACCCCCTCAAGGAGCCACCGATCAGATACTTCTAGATCCGGAAGTCATAAATCAGGTAGCAAGAAAAGTCCACCTGAACAGGAGCAAAATAGAGCTCCTCGAGGTAAAGAAACTTCTCACTTCAAAGATGGGCATGGTCGTGATGAAGCCGATAGTCATCACACTGACCAGTCGAAGGAGAAGAATGATAACAACCATCGTGGAGGAAAAGAACGCCCAGCGAAGACAGGAAGGCCACCACTGCATCCCAACCAGCGCAGTGGCAAGGAGCATGTTCCGCATGGCAAGCCTTCCGAAAAAACTCAGAGTACGGTGTTCGATCAGTTAGGAAAGCATACCGCTCAGAAGGATCTAAGAGACATCATTGCTGATAGGAGAAGGACCGTCCTGGTTGAAGGGCGAGATCCAAACCAACCTACCAGTCAAGTAGAAATACATGATGATGGTATGCCGGGTAGAAGCGCCTGACCAGGCGGTCCCGAGACGGAGTCCCAAGCAGTGGCCCCAGGCATCCAAGCCCAGCTTGATGCTCTGACAGCAGCAGTTCAAGGTCTATCGAAATGACCCTCTGCGATTGATCCAGTAGACCATAGGAGTGGCAGCCCGTTCTATGCTTGAATTAGAGCAGCCCAGCCACCAGCAAAGTATAAAGCACCGGTACTGCCAGTTTATACAGAAAAGGCAGATCCGATAAGGCACGTGGGGAAATTCGAAGATTAGATGGAGCTGCTCGGAGTGAGTGATGACTATCAGTGCAGAGTCTTCCCTACTACATTGTCCGACACTGACCAGGAGTGGTATTGGAAGTTTAAGCCTAACTCTATCACTTCTTGGGAAAGTTTTAGAAAGGAGTTTTGCAGGCAGTTTAGTGCTGCTCGGACCCCTCCAGTTTATGCCAATCACTTGGCGGATATTAAGCAAGGGAAGGATGAGTCTCTCAAGAACTACATACAAAGGTTCATGAGAGAAGCTAACCGAGCTACTGCAGTTGGAGATGAGGGGAAGATGGTGGCAATTTCTTCTGGCATAATCTATCGGAGTCCTTTGTGGGACAGCATTCATCGCAATCCAATTTCAACGTTACTACAATTTCTTGACCGGGCGGACAAGTACAAGACATTGGATGATGCAATTGAGAAGGGAGAGAAGGGCCTGAACAATTCGAGCGGATCGACTGATCCTCCCAAGAATGGTGGTCTCGAAGAAGCTGCAGTGCGGACCTCACTGTGTTCCACCACTTTCTGTACTGCTCTGCAGGCTACTTAAGGATCCTGGTCCTGCGGGAGTCTGTTGGACTTCTTTACCCTCATTGTCGACTGTTCAGCTTGATGAAGGAACTGTTCTTCGTGAAGAAAATATAAAGTTGAACGGGGGAGGATCTTCTTAAAGCAGCGGAGGCGGTCCTCAAGAGTGCGACTGTTAGGAGACTTCAACGAGGAGTCGCTGCTTTGAGGAGCATCGATCGACTGCGGGACGAACGTATCAGAATTCGTGTGGTTTTCACCTCCCCTATTGTCGAAGCGATTCATCTACAAAAACATAAAAATGGGGAGGTGAGTAACCATACAAATATAAACCGACAGAGCAGTGTTTATTTTTTCTACCTAGAAAAAATTTATCTAAGTAGTAAAATTTGGCATGCATGAAGAAAAAATAATTTTAGTGCTTAAAAGTGCCTAAAAAGTGCTTAAAGTGCCTAAAGCATGGTGTCCGAGCGTGCTGTGTGTGCGTGTGTCCGAGGGGCCAGCATGGTGTCTAAGTGCGCCGTGTGTACGTGTCTAGGTAGCTGTCCGAGGAGCTGGGCGGTGCATCCGAGTGGATGCTGAGCTGTCCAAGGAGTTGGGCGGTGCATCCGAGTGGATGCTGAGGCATCCGAGGGTGCTGGGCGATGCATTCGAGCGGATGCTGAGGCGTCCGAGGGGCCAGTGATGCATCCGAGCAGCCGTGCCAGTCCGAGGGGCTGTGTCTGGGTCCGAGGAGCAGCTTGCATTCGAGCGGATGGCCCAGCGTCCGAGCAGCTCGCCTGGTCCAAGGGTGCGTGTCTGAGGGGTTCCGAGGGACCTATTCCAAGCAGCTCGCCTGGTCCGAGGGTGCGTGTCCGAGGGGTGCCGAACCTAGTCCGAGCAGTGAGCCCCTAATCTGAGTAGTGAGGCTCTAGTCCGAGCCCAAGGCTAGGCATCCGATCGGACTAAAGCTTTCAAAATGCAAAGAGTAATGGCCAATCGTCCATACCCCTTACCACAACCCTAAACCTATGCCGAAAAACAAAGCCCCTAAATCCCTAGGACATAAACACCATTTCTCATCCAAAACACACAACCACAAGATCAAAATGGGGAATTTGTAAAGTTTCAAATGTTCTAGAGACCACATTCATATTATCAAATACCCATAAACACATACATGCAATTTAGGTTGAAAAACTCATTTTTCTTTAAATTTCTATTAAATTGAAGGTAAAACTGAGTTACCCATAACCTAAACAACATCAAAACAGCCACCAAATACATTGCATCTCTAAGATTCACACATAGATTCAAGGGGAAATTTTCCAAGGGGGTTTCGGCCAACACACTCATATTTTCATGGAATTTTGAAAAAAAGAACAACACAAGTGAAGATGAAGGAGAAGACTTACCCAATCTTGAAGAGACCTCGGCCAAGAGAAGAGAGGTTGTGGGTTTCGGCCAAAGAAAGAAAAAGAGAGAAGATGAGAAGTTTTTTTATTTTTTTCTTTCTTGTGTGTGTGGAAGTGTGGGAGTGTAAGGGTCTATTTAAAGGAAAAAATTGGGAATTTCCACTTATTTTTGGACTCTTGGAATTCCTTAGATATTTTTTCTCCCCACGACTATGAGCAGTTAATTTCA
Source organism: Humulus lupulus (assembly GCF_963169125.1). Taxonomy (NCBI): domain Eukaryota; kingdom Viridiplantae; phylum Streptophyta; class Magnoliopsida; order Rosales; family Cannabaceae; genus Humulus; species Humulus lupulus. Next base: position 139,177,924 of record NC_084801.1, on the reverse strand, counting down.
GTGATCGTGGTCTGCTATGGAGTTGTGGTCTGTTGCAAGGGCGGGAAGATGAACAATTGGATTTTTTTTTAATTATGCCGTCAGCTGTAAAAAAAAAGTTTATTATGTTAGAGCATCATATAATAAACTTGGGGGGCAAATGTTATCCCCAAAATTTGAAAACGATGACGTGGCAATAGAAATGACAAATGGCAAGGAATGGTTAGGTGATCTGGCTTAGGAGTGACTCGGTAGACTAGTGAAGAATTTTGATTGGCCAGTCAAGTGTCATGACCGATCAGGCATGACCTTGTCCGACCAGTCACAGGTTTGTCTGCCCAGGCATGACCTTGGCTGACCTGTCATGACCATGTCCGACCAGTCATGACCATGTCCGACCAGCCAAGTGCATGTCTGCCCAGTCAAGTGCATGTCTTCCCAGCCAAGTGCATGTCTGCCCAGTCAAGTGCATGTCTGCCCAGTCAGATGCGTGTCTACCCAGTGAAGGTTTGGGCGACCAGCCTGAATGTGATGTAGATCGACTAGACATAGCAGGGCTACGTAAAAAATCCCAAAAACGACTTCAATAAGAATCGGTCTTGGCTTACGCGGGAATCTCTCAGTTTATCCCATGAATATAGTGTATTGTTATATTTTGAATATTATTGTAAATTAAATATAATGAGAATAACAAAATATCCCGATTATGAGGGACATCATCTGTAGGATCCTGAGCCTATAAATACAAGGCTTATGGCATCATAAAGGGGACTTTTGGACTTTGGATTCGAATTCTAATTTTCTAGAGAGAGAGTACTTGTATTTTGAGAGAATTCTTGTATTCTTGTAATCTGCACTGAAGAAACTCAGTTGACTCAGGTTCATCTGATCTTGAGTGTAGATCTATAATCACAACTCTAAGTGGATTAGGCTATTACCAACACATTGGGGCTGAACCACTATAAAAATCTTTTGTGCCATTTATTTCTCTTGAATGTTTTTGTCGTTTTTGATGTCTACACGTCGTTGGCCAAAAACGCAGTCAACATAACAAATTATGGGATTCCATCAATAAAATGAATCACAAAAGGTTCCCAGATTAAAAACTAGCCTCCGAGACATCAAATCCTACTAAACCGGGTAGTAGGATCGATCCCAAGGCCTAAGGTATGAATCCTCAAGCCAAAAACACACCATGGGCCAAAATTCTACTATGGGCTACGACCCTCCCTCAACATGTCGCGGCCCGCCTCCTCAACCAGAAGAGGTCGTACAACTTTTCTCCAGAAAGGGCTGCGACCCTCCTTCTCCATGTCGCGGCCCAACGACCTAGTAGCTTCTCCCTTCTTCTTCCTCAAGCTTAGGCCGAGACACTCTAGAATAGAGCCGCGACCCCACATGAAACTCAGCCAAAAATCCTTGTTTTTCCCCTTCGAACTCATTTAAAAACCTTATTAAAACTCTCCCAAAATCATAAAAAAGCCACCAACTATTACCACAACTTATCCACCATACAAGCATCAAAACCTAAGCCTTACATCAATCAAAACTTCATCAAATTCCCCATTCCATGATCAAAACTCCAAATCTTGAAACCAGCACAAAAACAAAGCAAGGCACTATAAAATGGAACTAGAACCTTAACTTAAGCTTGATTCGAATCCTCTTCAATGGCTGAACACTAGCCTAAGACCTCAAGCTTCAAACTCCAAGTTTGAATCCCCTAACTTGCTTCAAGATTTCAAAGAAGAAAGGAAGAGAAAAGATGAACGAGAGGGGATAAAGCAAATGCTCTGTTTTAGTTCTATTTTCTAGAGCCTTTACCTTATATAGCCTAGGTCAAAAGACCAAAATACCCTCCATGCTTAATTCATCCCTTAACAGCCCCAAGGGCAACACCATCCTTTTCCACCTATCTCGTTAATCATAACTAACACTCTCCAATTCTCGTTATTCTGAAACACTAACCACAAATCACACAATCACAAATCACTTGAACCACAACCTTATCATATCTACAGAAAATATGAGAAAGTAATTAAAAGGCATCCTATTCATTTCTTGCTCCTACAAATTAAGCCATCTAAACCTCGCTCTCATGCTCCTTATTTTATTATAAACAAAAATCAACTTGATGAAAACACAGATCTTGGATATAAAATATATATAACATATAAAGTATATTCACACACATAAACATATATATATGTATGGAGATCGGAATGGAGAAGGGCTAGGTTTAATAGGAAAAGATGATGATGATGATGATGTTTGTGTGTGTATATAATAATAATAATAATAATAATAATAATAGTTTTATACCTAGAGCCGCTACAAAACTCTTAAAGCTTCCCACGGTTGGAGAAAATAATGTCGGCAACCTCAGCATCACAGAGAACAGAGAGCTCATACGCCTTCTTGAGAAGCCCATTTCTTCTCTTGGCAAACGTGACCTGCCTATTAATTTTGTTCTCTATTCTCTTCAACTCTACTCTCCCTCTCCCTCCCCCTCTCCCTCTCTCTCAGACTTTGACACTTTCTCTTTCTAGCTAGACCCTCTTTAATTTCTGTCTTGGTTAACCTTTAACATATAATGGAGCCCCTGTACCTTAGGCTAGCAAGTCAAGCATGTAAAAGAGCTTGTATACCTAAAATAAGAGAATGGGTGATTCGGAGATGGTGAGGGAAGTATGACGAAGACTGATTGGTTTTGGGTGAGGGGAAATGGAGCTGACGGCCATATGACGGGGACTTACTAGTTTTGGGTGAGGGGAAATTGAGCTGACGGTCGTGGGTGGGTCAAGCTGGTGGAGTGGTGGTGGGTTTCTTTGCCGAGAGACAAAGAGAAGGCACAGCACAGAGGAGAGGGAAGGGGACGGCTAGGTTTAGAAATGAAAGGGGAGCGAGACGGCTAGGTTTTGAAATTAGGTTAAGGGGTAGAAAGATATATATTTATACTAGGGTTTGATTATTGTGCTTCAGCTAATTAGTTTGGATTTGGCCCAATTTGTTTTGATTATTGGGCTTCAGTTAATTAGTTTGGGTTTGGCCCAATAGGGTTTGATTATTGGGCTTCAGTTAATTAGTTTGAGTTTGCCCCAATAATGTGTAATTTTGACCAACAATGATGTTAAAATCTACCCAAAATTTATACTACAAAAGATTAATAACTAAAAATTTATACTCAAAATTTATGGTAAACAAAATTTTTATTTATATATATTTAAATTAATTAAAATTAAATAAGCTAGGTATACAAAATTTGGAATATATTATTATCATCATATAATATTAATAATTATGTTATTTTGGATAACAAATTGGATATATATTAATAATAATATTCATAATATATAAATTGTATATCTTAATAAATATATAAATATTATTGTTATTAATTTCCATATATATATAACATAGTTTGGTGGATTAATATATTTTTATTTAAAAAAAATAATTACATTAAAAATTTAACTTTATTATTAATATAATTTTGTAGTTATATGTAATTAAGTAATTAAATTTATATTTGGAACTCATATAAGTGAGAGAAGTTTTATTAAATTGGTAAAATTATATCAATTAAATATAGAGTATCAAATGACTATTAATGTAAATATAGGATACCAAAACGATACTTCACAAAAATATACTACACCAAATGGTTACCTACCATTGATTAAATAATACAATTTAATATGAAAGTTAAAAAATAAAACTAAGTTCACACATTTTCTCAATACAACTAAGCAAATGTGTATTGCACATTGCTTTCTACTAGCATATATATATATATATATATATATATATAACAGAGAAGTAGCGGTGTTATTCTTGTGGAGCTTTTTTTTTTTTAAAATCGCAATTATATATATTGATGTATATATAATATAAGTAGTGGTATATATTGATGTATACATGATTGAGTAGAATAGATATATATACTTTACCTGTATATTATTGCAGAATAAAGTGAAACATATTGATTAGAATAAAAAGAATTTAAATCATATATATAACTAATATTATAACATATTAATTTGTTTATTAAATATTATTATCTAATAGTAACTAGTATTAAATTATTTGAATATAGAAATTGATAATTTTATTTAATAAAAGTTTTAAAAAATAATAATGATTAATTAAATAAATAATAAATTATTTTAAGAAATTTTTTAAATTTGTTTATTAAATATTATTATCTAATATTAACTAGTATTAAATTATTTGAATATAGAAATTGAAAATTTTATTTAATAAAAGTTTTTAAAATTAATAATTATTAATTAAATAAATAATAAAAAATTTTAAGAATTTTTTTAATTTGTTTATTAAATATTATTATCTAATATTAACTAGTATTGAATTATTTGAATATAGAAATTGAAAATTTTATTTAATAAATTTTTTTAAAATTAATAATTATTTATTAAAAAATACTATATATCTTATAATAATTTATTTTTTTAATTATTTTTAATTAATTTAATTAATTCAATAATAAAATTTTGATTCAACATTATCTAATTAAATATTTTAATTTAATTTAATACAGGTTTTAAAAATTAATAATGATTAATTAAATAAATAATAAATTATTTTAAGAATTTTTTTTAATTTGTTTATAAAATATTATTATCTAATGTTAACTAGTATTAAATTATTTGAATATAGAAATTGAAATTTTTATTTAATAAAAGTTTTTAAAATTAATAATGATCAATTAAAAAATACTATATATCTTATAATAATTTATTTTTAATTAATTAAATAATAAAAGTTTGATTCAACATTATCTAATTAAATAATTTTATTTTATTTTTTATTAAATAACATTATCTAATTAAATATTTTCATTTAATTTAATAAAAGTTTTAAAAATTAATTGTTGACGTCGTTTTTCGTCAACTTAAACAGTAGAGCAATTAAGCAAATGGAAAATGGAGCGAATGAATTTAAAGAGGAAGATAAGGAGGTTTTTACGTGGTTCAGCAGTCAATTCTGCCTAGTCCACGAGTCTATGTTATTAAGACTTCGAGTTTTCTGGAAATTCTTCAAAGATGAATTACCCAGAGCTTTCTCCCAAGAAATCAGAAATCAGAATTCGATCCTTTACAAGTGGTGATTCATTCTCTATTTATAGGGAATGTTACAGAGTTCATTCCCACATATTTCGGGAAGATATTCTGTATATCAATTGAAATAATGATATTAAATGCAATATCTCCAATATATATGGAAACGTCCAATGAAAATCAGGAATGGATAACAGATTAAATGATATCCCTTAAATTAGGTGATTAAATAACAATAAACACGTTCACACGTAATGTATTATTTTAGATGAATTATCCAATCTTCGAGATCAGTCATTAGCATTGACTGTGTCGAGACCAAGAGTCATTCACAATCTTGCCACCCCAACTTCGTGCTATGCTTGGGGCATGTGGATGCCAACGAAGCTACTACATCCGAGCTTGTACTTCCCGAGTTCAAGTTGTCTCACTTGAAGGCAATTGGTGAAAAATATGTTTAAGTGTCATGCCGTACGAGCTCAGAACATATTCGAGGTTACACATCTTCGAGCTTTCGAGGTCGGCAATTACAGCAGAACAGTCTGACTGAAGGATCAAATGACGACCATGCATACTTCGAGCTCACACCCGTCAAGCCCAGCTTTCGGGATCAAGACTCCTTATCTCGAAGTCTGGGTATAACATTTTGCCCCCTAAAAAGTATTAGTTTGAATCTCATGAGAAGGAAACTATTGAACTGCCCTTTTGGGAAACTGTGCCATCCTTTGTACTCAAGTGTGGACACGCGTCAGGTGGATATTGGAAGATCAGTATACTCGAGTGTGTTTTCACCACACCACGTCCTTTCAATTTTTAGCTTTTTCCGCCATTGTGACATTTGCACCTAACCGTTGGATCAGATACCAAATCCAGCCAAAGGCCCAGATTAGCTCGACCTTTGACCTTCTCTTGGGACGTATATAAATATATAACAGTCATCCCCTTTACCTTCATTCTTACTTCAAGTTTCATAAAAAGAAAAAACCAGAGCCGAGAACCTTCTTTTCTTTTTCCTTTTCTTTTTGCATGTTCTCTAAACCCAGAAGACAAAACAAGCTTGGCTTTTTCGACTCAGTGAGATCATTCTTACAGCCACTTCTCCAGCGTCCATTTCTCTATTTCCGGCATCTTCATTGTGTAAGTATTTATTTTTGGTCTCACATGTTCGTGTATATATTTTGTTTCTCCATCTCCATGCATGTTTATTGTGGCAGTAGCATTTAGGTATGTTTTACCAGTTTTATGCTAGCCTGCTTCGATCAATGCCGTGTAGTTTTTAGGCTCTTCTGTTAGGATTTTTCAAACCCAAACTTTTGCATTTCAATGGGTTATCTTGTTTTCCAACTATCGTATCGTGTAGACCAAGAAACTAGTACAAGATTAGGGTTTTCAAATTGCACGTTTCCCAAAAATTTCACTTTTTGTGTAACCGCCAACTTCTTTTCACTGAAAATCAGGGATTCTCAACAAATAAATCCAATTTTTCCCTTTACGTGGAATACACGCTCCAAGCCTAATCTCGCTTCTTATGATTGAGCTCGTTCCATAGTCTCGAGCATTTGAGCTCAAACTATTTTGATTTTTGCTATTATTCTTGTTCGTCTGGCCCTCACCCTTTTTCTCTCTTGCTAGATGTCGCAGAATTTGGGAAAGCGGTGGGGGTCAAAACTCACGGTGCCCTACTCACCGGTAACTCCGAGCCCAGAATAACCTTTTACTCAAAATCAATGCTTGATTCAGGAGCACGAACTAAGGTGTGAGCAAGAAGACACCCGAGCCCACTTTCGACGTCAAATCGACGAGGTCGAAGAAGGAAAAAGGAAGAGACTTAGGGTCGCCATCTACCCAGATCCAGACCCCGAGCTTAGACCAATCCCCCTCGATACCACGCTTAAAGTGACAGTCGCCTTCAGGCCCGGTGATCTCCAATTTTCACTGATGGGAGAGCCCTCAAATCCCCCTTCTACCTCACAGCCAACCTCCATTCCCACCTCGAAGAGAGAGTTTTTTGAGGCCTAGCATTACTGGAGCTTGATTTCTTCATTGGGTCATATCTCTGACATCTTTGCCCTCCACAATATTGGACTGTCGGGCTCGTTGAGGTGTCAAGCTCCGACCTCTCACGAGCAAAGCTGCCGCGCCCCGGGAGATGGTAATCCTGAAAATAAGCTAAGATACGCGGGTTGGAGTCAAGAGCACATGAAGGCAGGGGCTTTATTTCCCTTAAAGTTATTTTTCAAGGACTTCTTGGATTTCGTCGGGCTTGCTCCTTTCTATCTCAACACCAACTCGTACAGGGTTTTGTCAGCCATGAGGTCGCTTTACCACGAGGTAAAGTGGGAAGGACCTTCACCACGGGAGATCATGTTTCTCTTTTGCTTGAAAAGCAATCCCTCTCGAGCTCGGGGATGGGATGGCTTCTACTAACTTTCGAGCTATCCCAAGGGGAAGAAAATCTTTGAGGATTTACCCAACCATCCCCCTTATTTCAATAAGGCTTTATTTTTGACAGATGGCTTGGCCCCTTCCAGATACTATTCGTTCAGACGAATTCGTAAGTATAAAAAATCTCTTCTTTTTGTGCTCGAATGTTTTGCTTAGGCTCGAATTACTCATGATATATTTATTTCTTCAGCCAATCATCATCGGCCTTCTCCCTCCGATAAGATGAAAGAGCACAAGGAGGCCTTGCTCCAATTACCTTACGATAGGCGCTCCCTTTCCTATCTTCTTCATGAAGATATGCTTCGAGCTTGTGGCCTCCTAGAAAAGGATCAATCTACAAATGACTGGTCCAACAAGAAATATACCAAGTGGGAGTTTGTGCCTCTCCCAACTGGCAGCCTCCCTCCAAGGCGCAGTTCTAAGCCACAACCTCCAGCTTGACATCCTAGGAGTCCGCAATCAGGGAATTAGGCCTCGAGCTCGAGCGACAGAGGTACAGTCATCCTTAGCTGGGACTTATGGTCTCCCTCACTACTTAAGCATAAGCCAGACATATTAGTCTTGTGTGAAGATGATAGGGACCACTTTTATGTATGATCATGGGTAGATGAGAGAGTACATAGGTGTGATAGTTGGCTAGGGAAATACGATACCATGCATAGCCTGAACGAGGTATGGGGTGGAATAGTCATTCAATATGGGACAAATGATTAGAGGGACCTTTCGAGGTTGACTTCCACATATAGGGATGGGACTCCCCCTGCCTCTTTTGAAGATGGGGGAATTACGTGGTCACCGACCACGAGCTCGAGGGAGAGTTCCAATTAGGTTCCTCTTTACTTATCTTTTATTCCGTGCTTGTCTGCATTGTGCTGACTTTTTTGTGTTTGGGATTTTCTTATAATGTGGTGCAATTATGCAGGTGTTATGGACTCTGATCTCGATACTGTCCTCGCCAGTAGTGAGAGGGCTCAAAGGAGTAAGCGCCCAAGGGGCTCGCGGAGGTCAGATCGGCCTGCCAAAGTCCTTAAGCGTACTGAGAAAACTCCTCCTCCAGCTCCCACTATTACGAGCTTGGCTATGGACCCTGCTTCCTAGGTCGAAGCTTTCACCACAGATGTCCCTCCTGTGCCTCCTACTATCATGGTCTGCCCAACTCTCGGCCCTCCTCCAAAGAAGCCAGCGTCGAAAGAGCGCATGTTGTCAATTTCTACTCATGGGGCTACTCTCGACTCGAACATCTTGTCTCGGGTAAGCCAGAGCATCAGTAACTTCGAGGCTCCCCACTGGCAGTTTTTGAACAATGCTCGGGACTGCAACACCCTTTATGACAAGAGTATCGAGCCCGCTGCTGTGATAATTTCTCTCACTTTACCGTTTATTATGCTTAGCATGTGTTCTAATTGGTTTTGTTTGTGTTTCAGTCTCTTGCTGACGTTGCTCAACTTAACTATAAGTTGAGCAATGAGGTCCACTCAAGCATGTCCTATGCCCAAGAGGCTAAGAATCTTCAGCTTAAGCTTACTGACGAGTATAAGGCCACAAAGGCGAAGATGGAAGCTGAAGCCGAGCAGATGAAGGCCAGGATAGCCGAGCTTGAGAAGATCAATGCCAAGCTTGAGGAGGAGAAAGTGGGCACTTTCGAGATAATGAAGAGCGACAAAGCTCATCTCCTTGCAGAGTTTAAGGAGAAGAAGGATCGAGCGATCGATCGGGCGATCGACCTGGCGATGTATAGGATCTGGGCCAATAATTCCAATCTCGATACCAACTTCCTAGGCTCTTTCGAGGTAGAACTCATGGCCAAATGGCAGGCTCGGCTCGACGCGGAGGACGTTGCTCAAGAGGAGGCAGAGAGAGCCAAAGAGGATGCTGAGAAGGCTAAGGAGGATGCTCCTCCCTCCTAAATCTTGACCCGGGGCTGCATCCCTTTGAACCTTTTGAAATAGTTTTTATCTTTTATTTTTTATGCCCCTGGGGCCAAGACAATTTATAGCTCGTGTAAGAGCTATTTTTTCTTTTATTTATGATATTTATAATATGATTTTTTACTTTACTTTAATATTTCTTTACATTTATTAAGATGAAACATTTCAAGAAATTTATATTAAAGAGTCCTTATGTCTTTTTATTCATACGAACATGTGGTGGATTTTAAGCTCGAGCTTCGATGCATTCATGCATAGTTTACTCGACGTATCCGTGTCCGATCTCATTACATGTCAAGGTCGGAACTTACTTTTACCATGCACCCAAAAGTACTTATATGGCGTGTACTATAGGTGGTTTAGTTATATCCTGCTTTTATAGTTACTTTCCCTCGTCCTCAGGTAGCTCCCCAAAGCTATGAGGTCAAAACTATCTTTTTGCTAGATACTCCAGCCTCGATTTCGACTTAACTCGAAGTAGGTTTATTCTAACTTTCTGTCGATTAATTTTAGCTGGTTTGGTTCCAAACCTGTTTAGGTTGTGCTTTTGGTTTGTAATCCATACACAAATATTTTTTGATCTAGTTATATCTAGATTGTGTATTTGGTTCTATCCAAATTATTTTGTCTCGCGCATTTGGTTATTTCCAAACACTTTTATTTGGTTATGTCCAAACTGTCTTAGCTCGCGTATTTGGTTATGTCCAAAATATCTTAGCTCGCGTATTTGGTTATTTCCAAACACTTATTTTTTAATAATTTGGTTATGTCCAAACTATCTTAGCTCGCGTATTTGGTTATTTCCAAACACTTATTTTTTAATAATTTGGTTATGTCCAAACTATATTAGCTCATGTATTTGGTTATTTTCAAACACTTATTTTATAATAATTTGGTTATGTCCAAACTATCTTGCGTATTTGGTTATTTCCAAACACTTTTATGCTTGGTTATGTCCAAACTATCTTAGCTCGCGTATTTGGTTATTTCCAAACACTTATTTTTTAATAATTTGGTTATGTCCAAACTATCTTAGCTCCCGTATTTGGTTATTTCCAAACACTTTTATGCTTTTCGTATATGCTATTTTATTTTTTCAAGCTGACGATATATATACCACTAATGCCCCCTTAATATCCTATGAGTGTGACCATAGGTTATTAAATCAAGAGAGTTTGCAAACAATATAGCATATTGAAATGAAAACGAAGTTTATTCAGAATTGAACAATTTATTAATAGAAACATAGAGAAGATAAACAAGCATGGTTACAGGTGTCATCGTACCTACACTATTGATAGTAAGGTTGTAGATGTTCGCCATTCCATGCTCGTGGTACCAAATCCCCATTCAATCTTGCCAATTTGTAGACGCCAGGTTGGATAACTGATTCGATCTGATAAGGTCCTTCCCAATTAGGCCTGAGCATGCTAGCAGTTGGGTCCCGTGTAGCCAAGAACACACGCCTCAGCACCAAATCTCCCACACCGAATTTTCTATGTTGAACCCTCTTATTGAAATACCAGGTAGCTCTCTGTTGGTATGCAGCATTCTTTAGTTGAGCCTCATCCCTTCTTTCTTCAATCAGGTCCAGACTTACTTCGAGCTGGGATTGGTTCGAGGCTTGGTCTTACGCATGGGTTCGAATGGTGGGTATTTCGACCTCGATTGGCAGCATAGCCTCGCATCCATATGCCAGAGAAAAAGGGGTATGTCCTGTTGAAGTACGAGCTGTGGTTCGATATGCCCACAAAACTTGGGGCAACTCTTCGGGCCATTTCCCCTTAGCTTCTTCCAACTTTTTCTTCATAGAATTCTTAGTGTTTTATTCACAGCCTCGACTTGGCCATTCGCTTGGGGATGGGCCACAGAGGAGAAGCTTTTTATTATCCCATTTTTCTCACAAATGTTGGTAAACAAGTCGCTATTGAATTGAGTACCGTTATCGGATACTATCTTCCTTGGCATCCCATATCGGCAGATGATGTTTTTCACCACGAAGTCCAAAACTTTCTTTGAGGTAATTGTTGCCAGAGGTTCAGCCTCGGTCCACTTTGTAAAGTAATCTACCGTGACTACCGCATATTTAACTCCGCCTTTGCCTATTGGCAGCAAGCCTATGAGGTCAATTCCCCAGATCGCAAATGGCCATGGGGAGGTCATCATAGTTAGCTCGGAAGGTGGAGCTCGAGGGATTGTGGCAAACCGTTGACATTTATCGCACTTTTTAACGTAATCAAATGAGTCTGCTTTGATGGTGAGCCAGAAGTACCCTTGGCGTATAATTTTCTTAAATATGCTATGCCCCCTGGTGTGGTCCCCACAGAACCCCTCATGAATCTCTTATATGATCTTCTTAGCCTCGGGTGGAGTCACACACCGGAGTAATGGCATAGAGTATCCTCGTCGATATATCCTACCTTCCATAATAGTGTACCTGGGAATTTGATACACCAGTTTCTGAGCCTTGGATCATTCTGCTGGGAGGATGCCAGTTTCGAGGTACTAAACTATCGGGGTCATCCAGGTTGGCTCGGAGTTAATCATGCAGACATCCTCCTGTTTAGGCTTGCTTATACTGGGTGTCGATAGATGTTCAATTGGCACACCATTCAGCTCGTCGACCTCGGTGGATGATGTGAGCCTGCCTAGGGCGTCTGCATTTGAATTTCGCTCTCGGGGTACCTGCTCTATCGTGTAAAACTCAAAATGTTTGAGTGTTACTTTTGCTTTTTCCAGATATGCAGCCATTCTTGTCCCACGAGCCTGGTATTCCCCTAAGATTTGGTTGACCACCAACTGAGAGTCACTATAGCAATGTATCGCCTTAGCTTTGAGTTCTTTGGCTATTCAAAGTCCTGCCAGTAGAGCTTCATATTTAGCCTCGTTATTTGACGCTTCGAAGTCAAATCTTAAAGCGGGGTGAAATCGACTCCCATTTGGGGTGATCAGCATTATTCCTGCGCCCGATCCATTCTCGTTGGAAGACCCATCGACATAAAGTTTCCACAGCTCGCGGGCCGGGGTTATAACTTCGTTGTCAGTCACTCCGGTGCATTCCACTATGAAGTCTGCCAGGGCCTGTCCTCTAATGGTTGTCCTCGGATGATAAGTAATCTCGAATTGTCCGAGCTCAACAACCCATTTCAATAATCGGCCCGTGGCCTCTGGCTTTGATAAGACTTGTCGTAGTGGTTGGTCAGTCAGCACATGGATGGGGTGTGCTTGAAAGTAAGGTCGGAGCTTTCAAGATGAGTGAATTAGGCTAAGAGCCAATTTCTCCATTAAGGGGTATCTCGATTCTGCCCCCAGTAACCTTTTGCTGACGTAATACACTGGCTTTTGCACCTTCTGGTCTTCTTAGACGAGCACGGCACTGATGGCATGTTCAATTGTAGCGAGATATAGATATAAAATTTCTCCTGTGATAGGTTTCGACAAGATAGGAGGCTCCGCGAGATGCTTCTTGAGCTCTTGGAATGCTAGCTCGCATTCCTCTGACCACTCAAACTTTTTGCCCCCTCTCAAAAGATTAAAAAATGGTAGACAGCAGTCTGTAGATTTCGAGATAAACCTACTTAATGCTGCCATTCGCCCAGTCAAACTCTAGACATATTTATGCTTTTGAGGTGAGGGCATGTTAATTAACGCCTAGATCTTGTTAGGATTAGCCTCTATTCCTCATGCGTTTACGATGAAACCGAGGAACTTTCTCGATGACACTCCAAAGGAGCATTTCTTGTGGTTGAGCTTCATGTTGTATTTTCGAAGTACGGTGAATCATTCTTTGAGGTCGTCCACATGGTTATTGTTATGTTTAGATTTGACCAACATATCATCAACATAAACTTCCATGTTATTTCCTATCCGTTCAGAGAACATCATATCTACGAGTTGTTGGTATGTGGCTCCAGCATTCTTGAGCCCAAACGACATGAAATTGTAGCAATACATTCCTTTGTCTGTTACAAAACTCGTATGTTCTTGATCTGGGGCATGCATGTCAATCTGGTTATATCCAGAATAGGTGTCTATGAATGACATAAGTCCATGCCCAGTTGAGGCATCTACGAGATGGCCGATCCAAGGTAGGGGAAGCAGTCCTTAGGACATGCTTTATTGAGGTCCGAGTAATCAATACAGGTTGGCCATGTTCCGTTAGGTTTCGAAACTAGCACCAGGTTAGCGACCCACTCCGGGTATAAGGTATCTCGTATAAATCGATTTGCCTTTAACCTATCGACCTCTTATTTCAAGGCTTTCTTTCTGTCGTCGTCTAGAAGTCTTTGCTTTTGCTGCTTCGGGGGGAAACTCTTGTTAATATTAAGAACGTGGCTTATCACATTCAGACTTATTCATACCATGTCCAAATGTGACCACGTGAAAACATCCTGGTTCTTTTTCAGAAAGCAAATTAATTGCTATTTGGTTTCTCCCGGAAGGCTTTTCCCTACCTTTACTGTTTTCGGGGGGTCTACTTCATCGAGCTTGACCTCTTCGAGCTCTTCTAATGGCTCGAGATCGGCTCTTTCCTCTACCCTTGGATCAATTTCTTCATCTATCTCGAAGACTATCCCATCCTTGTTCTGAATTATGACAAATGTTTGTGCACTTGTCTGCTTTTTCCCTCTAACGAAAATGTTGTAACATTCCTTCTCGCGAGCTGGTCTCCTTTTAGCTTCCCGATGCCACTAGAAGTCGAGAACTTAATGGCCAAGTGCCTAACAGACGATACTGCCCCCAGCCCTACCAGGGTGGATCTCCCGATCAGTACGTTGTAGGCTGATGGAAGATCCACTACTACAAACTCCATCATCTTGGTTGTCGAGACTGGGAAGTCTCCCAAGGTCACCGGGAGTTCAATGGATCCCACACAGGCAATCCCTTCTCCTGAAAAACCGTACAACGTTGTTGCACAGGCCTTTAGGTAGCGAAGCACGAGTCCCATCTTTTCTAAGGTGGCCTTATAAAGGATATTTACTGAGCTCCCATTATCAATCAGGACTCTGTGTACCCTCTTATTCGTGAGCTGAAGGGTGATGACCAGTGGGTCGTTGTGAGGGAATTGTACATGAGAGGCATCGTCCTCAGTAAATGTTATGGGTTGAGATTCAACCCTTTGCTGTTTTGGAGCTCTAGGCTCAGGTTCGTAAGGAGATCTATCACCTGTTTTCAGCTCATTCACATATCATTTTTGGGCGTTCCTACCCGATCCTGCGATATGTGGTCCCCCCGAGATGGTTATGACGTCTTCTCCATCAATTGAAGGGGGTCGTTCGTCCTCCCTTGCTCGGGAGTTGCTGTTTTGGGCAGGAGGTGCTGCTGCTGCCCTTTGGCTGGTAGAAGCCTGATTAAGGTTTTGATTTCTAATATATTGCCTGAAATATCCTCTCGAGATCAGACCTTCGATCTCATCTTTTAATTTTCTGCATTCATCGGTTGTATGTCCGATATCTCTATGGAATCTACAGTATTTGTTGGACTCTCTTTTTGCTTTTTGGTTTCTCATGGGGTCCAGACATCTGAAAGGGACCTGTTTTTCATTAGTCAGGTAGATATTTTCCCGAGACTCATTGAGCTCGGTATACACTTTGTATACGGAGAAATATCTTTCCCCTTTCTTCTTCTTTCCCCCTTCCGCCTTAGGATTATTCCCTTCATTCTTCTTTCTTTTAGAAGGGTTGTCCCCAGGGGGTTTTGAGGTCGTAGGATCCGCCGAGGTCGAAGCAGAGTTTGCGTTTGTTGTTGTAGTTATGGGCTGAGAGGTCATATTCAATGCTGACCTCGCCTATTCTACATTAACAAACCTCTGAGTTCGTCGATTGAACTCGGTTAAGGACCTTACGGTTTTCCTCTGCATGTCCTCCCAGAGAGGAATTCCAGGCATTACTCCTGCTCGAACAGCCATTAAATGGCCACTGTCATCTACGTCACGAGCTTGGGCGACTTCCAAGTAAAACGTTGTTAGGTAACTTTTCAATGTTTCATTCGGCTGTTGTCGGATATTGGTCAAGGCAGACGCCTCGGGCGTAATTCCGACCATGGCTTTGAATTGCTTTTTGAAATCTCTAGACAATTGATCCCATGAAGCGATCAAATGTCTCTTATATTTCTCAAACCAGTTTTTTGCTTGCCCTGTGAGCGATGCTGGAAACAGCATGCATCTGAGCTCGTAGCCCACATTACTCGCTCGCATGATTGTATTGAACGTACTCAAATGACTGTATGGATCGGAATTCCCATCAAATGGTGGGACATCAAGAATTCGGAATCATTAAGGAAACAGGGTGCTAGAAATATGGGGGGCGATGAGCTCTAGTTCTTCGTCGAACTCTTCGTCCCGATCTCGACCTCGTTCATTTTGTAAGAGCCTGAATGCTCTTTCCAGTTGTTCAGTCCTTTCTTGGACTGGATCCACTGGGGGTCTGACTTGAAACTGGTTATCATTGATCACAACCCCAATTTCACGCCTCCGCATAGGATTCTTGCGTCCATTGAGGTGATCCCTCAGATCTATATTCGAGGGGTTATCATTACCCCGATTATGGTTCAGGTGTTCTCGTAGATTTGGGTGATTCCTTCGATTCCCAGTAATTCTACGTCCCTGGTCATACATACTGACTGATCTAGTGTCTCCCGAGCCTTCACTGACATGGCTCGCTACATTGTTGATTCGAGATGGGCTCCTTGCTGGTTGCCTCGTCTCAATAGTATGAGACCGAGACATTTGGCTTCCCATGGGTTGGGTACCTCTATGCTCCCTAGCAGTCTCCCCATTCCCATGTCTTTGCCTAGCTCGCCTTTCCTTATCACCCCGAGTCGGTTGTGTGTTTCTCTGAGTTGTTGAGGGATACCTTATCGGCAATGGTGGGTGCATTATGGGTGATGGTGGCTACCATCCATTACGAGGCCTAGAAGGTCCCGAGTTTGCTTGAATCGGTTCAGGAACGTTCTGTGCGTTACCAGGATTTTGGGCCCGAGCCTCCGTGGGGGCTTAGTTATTCCCTATCTTGGCCGGTACCTCTACAGTTGAGTTGGCAGATGCTCCAGCCCGGGTACTTCTCCGGGGCCTTGATGGAGCAGGTTGTTCTACTAGCAGCGAAGGTTGCTCCGTTCTCCGTGTAGCAGCATTTTTGCGCAGTTGCCCACGAGGCCTGCGTGGTGGAACATGAACGTCTCGTGGAGGCGGAGCTTGGGCCTCTGGCAAAGGTGGGGCCTGAGCCGCCTGGGCCTCGACAGCCAGTCTGGCCAGCTCCTCATTACGTTTCTTGGCTTCTGCCAACTGCTTTCGCAGTTGACAATTTTCGAGCTCCACTATTGGGACATATCATTCTGGATTATAATACATGTCCTCGTCGTCCCTGGGGGCCGGTGGTCCCCGAGAGTCGGATGACCCACTCCTCTCATCAGGGTTCGAATTCACCATAGGCTGTTTTCCAGGGTGTCGGGGGTAGTCAGCTTCATCTAAAATTTCCTCCTCTGGAACGTTGGGATCATTCGCTGCCATTGTTTATTCAGGGAGGCTTTTTTACTAGGCTCACACACGTACTGCTTAATGCTCTCAATGAAAGCACCAATTTGTGGACGCCGTTTTTCGTCAACTTAAACAGTAGAGCAATTAAGCAAATGGAAAATAGAGCAAATGAATTTAAAGAGGAAGATAAGAAGGTTTTTACGTGGTTCAGTAGTTAATTCTGCCTAGTCCACCAGTCTATGTTATTAAGACTTGGAGTTTTCTGGAAATTCTTCAAAGATGAATTACCCAGATCTTTCTCCCAAGAAATCAGAAATTAGAATTCGATCCTTTACAAGTGGTGATTCCTTCTCTATTTATAGGGAAGGTTGCAGAGTTCATTCCCACATATTTCGGGAAGGTATTCTGCATATCAATTGAAATAATGATATTAAATGCAATATCTCCTATATACATGGAAACGTCCAATGAAAATCGGGAATGGATAACAGATTAAATGATATCCCTTAAATTAAGGGATTAAATAACAATAAACACGTTCACACGTAATGGGTTATTTCAGATGAATTATCCAATCTTCGAGATCGGTCATTAGCATTGGCTTTGTCGAGACTAAGAGTCATTCACAAGCTTGCCACCCCAACTTCGTGCTATGCTCGGGGCATGTGGATGCCAACGAAGCTGCTACATCCGAGCTTGTACTTCCCGAGTTCAAGCTATCTCGCCTGAAGGCAATTGGTGAAAAATATGTTTAAGTGTCATGTCGTGCGAGCTCAGAACATATTCGAGGTCACACATCTTCGAGCTTTCGAGGTCGGCAATTACATCAGAGCGGTCTGACTGAAGGATCAAATGACGACCATGCGTACTTCGAGCTCACACCCGTCGAGCCCAGCTTTCGGGATCAAGACTCCTTATCTTGAGATCTAGGTATAAAATTAATAATGATTAATTAAATAAATAATAAATAATTTAAAGAAATTTATTTAATTTGTTTATTAAATATTATTACTTAATATTAACTAGTATTAAATTATTTGAATATAGAAATTGAAATTTTTATTTAATAAAAGTTTTTAAAATTAATAATGATCAATTAAAAAAATACTATATATCTTGTAATAATTTATTTTTTAATTTTTTAATAATTTTTAATTAATTAAATAATAAAAGTTTGATTCAACATTATCTAATTAATTTATTTTATTTTATTTTTTATTAAATAATATGATCTAATTAAATAATTTAATTTAATTTAATAAAAGTTATAAAAATTAATAATGATTAATTAAATAAATTATAAATTATTTAAAGAAATTATTTTAATTTGTTTATTAAATATTATTATCTAATATTAACTAGTATTACATTATTTGAATATAGAAATTGAAAATTTTATTTAATAAAAGTTTTTAAAATTAATAATGATTAATTAAAAAAATACTATATATCTTATAATAATTTATTTTTTAATTATTTTTAATTAGTATTGAATTAGAAGTTAATTTATTTTTTCTGTCCCGGTATGCTTGTGATTGATGGTTGTTGATTACAGCCATCAATTACAGGGATATCGGCACAGAAATGATAAGTTTAATTATTTAATAATAAAATAATGTATGAATTTTTTTAAATTTGAATAACATTATCTAATAAAACATCATAAAATAACATAAGATATTATAATATTGCATAAGATTTCAAAAATGATAACAATTTTTTTTTTGTTATCCATTCCTATTCGCATTACTAAAACTCATAGACTCTTATAACACTTTAGATGGCGATTGACAAGACTTGGACAACATTGAGAAATCGTGCTTGTCAAGAATATTGGAATGGTCTACAATTTTTTTGACGATGGCCTCGGAACATAAGGATTCTGATGGAAGAATTAGGTGTTTGTGTGTCAAATGCATAAGTAATAGGCTTGAAAATTTACCTATTGTCGAAGCACATGTATTCGATAGGGGATTTTATCAAGGTTATGAGAGGTGGATTTATCATGGGGAAGCGGAACTAGATGTTGTTGATGATGATGAAGTTGACGAGATGATTCCCATAGTGGAGGACTTCCTCTTACCGACAACTGAGCAAGTAGACAATAATTACGGTGCAAGTCAGTATTACGACGAGTTATTTGAGGAGATTGAAGCTGAGTTGTATCCTGGATGTGATTGGATTTCTTCCCTTAACTTCTTAGCTAAGCTATTACATTTGAAAGTTAGAGGGAAGATTCCTAACAACATATTCGATGAATTATTGAAGTTGTTAAAGCCTTCCTTTCTGAAGGAAAATAAAATTCCATCAACGTGCTATGAGGCTAAAAAGAGATTGAAGAAATTAGGGTTGGGATACGAATCGATTCATGTGTGCCAATATGATTGCTGTTTATTTTACAAAGAGCATGCAAACAAAAAGGAATGTCCAGTTTGCAGAAGTAGTCGATGGGTTACTTTTGAAAAAACTAAAGGAAAAAAGTTGTCGCATAAGGTGATGCGTTACTTTCCATTGACACCTCGGTTGAAACGACTATACAGCTCAAGGCTTACATCGAATGACATGCTATGGTACCACACTGGGAAATTGAAAGATGGTGGGGTGATGTGACACCCGGTGGATGGGACGGCGTGGAAGAACTTTGATGTCAATCATCCTGCTTTTGCAAGTGATCCTAGGAATGTTCGTTTAGGCTTAGCTGCCGATGGATTTAATCCATTTGGCAACATGAACCTAGCATACAACATGTGGCCTGTGGTGTTGGCGAACTATAATCTTCCACCTTGGGTATGTATGAAAGACAATAATTTGATGCTGACCATCCTTATTCCTGGTCCAAAATCACCGGGTAAGGACATAGATGTATTTCTAAGACCATTGGTGGATGAGTTGAAGGAGTTGTGGGTTAACGAAGTTGTTACGAGAGATAGTACGACCAACACTATGTTCAAGCTGCGCGCAGCCCTTTTATGGACAGTCAATGATTTTCCAGCTCGAAGTAGTTTGTCTAGATGGAGTGGTCAAGGATACAAAGCTTGTCCCACATGTAATGAAGACACATCTTCCATTCGAGTGATCAGTAAGACATCTTATGTTGGTCACAGAAGATTCTTGCCCAGTACACATCGAATGAGAAGGGACACTGAGTTCGACGACAAAATTGAGAGAAGACGTCCTCCAAGACAATTTACTTGTGAGGAAATATTAGAACAAGTGAACAACCTTCCACCCCAAGGTTTTGGAAAACACTTGCGGTTTGAAGGTGTGAAACGTAGAAGAGTTGCGGAAGACAGAAATTGGAGGAAAAAAAGCATCTTCTACGAGCTTTATTATTGGTGTACAACCATTTTAAAACATAACATTGATGTCATGCATGTCGAAAAAAATGTGTGTGATAGTCTCCTCGGCACAATCTTGGACAACGACAAATCTAAGGACACCATTAATGCAAGATATGATTTGAAGAAGATGGGAGTAAGGGAATCATTGTGGATTTATGAAGATGAGAATGGAAAATTGATGAAGGCGCATGCTTCTTATGTGTTAACTCCTGCTCAGAGACAACAATTTTGTCAATTTATTAAAGAAGTGAAATTTCTAGATGGCTTTTGTTCAAATTTGAAAAAAAAAAAAGAAATCGAGAATGAAACAAATATCATTGGGTTGAAATCCCACGACTGTCATGTTATAATGCAACGATTACTGTCAGTGGGTGTTCGCAAGTTTCTCCCAAAAGATATATCGACCACCATTTCTGAACTGTGTAATTTTTTCAGGCAAGTATGTTCAAGGACTATAAATGTTACAGATATGGAGGAAGCACAAAAAGACCTTGTTCTGATATTGTGCAAGATGGAGTTGATTTTTCCTCCGGCTTTTTTTAATATAATGATTCATTTGGTCTTACATTTGCCTGCGATATTTATGAGGTGGATGTATCCTTTTGAAAGGTACATGAAAAAATTGAAGAACTACGTGGGAAATAAAGCTCGTCCTGAAGGGTTGATAGCTGAAGGCTATGTTGCTAATGAGGCTTTGACATTTTGTTCGATGTATTTCAAAGGGGTTGAAATAAAATTTAACCGTCTTGATCGCAATGAAGATGAGGTGTATGTCCCACGACACCTTACTGTGTTTCAATCTCAATGTCGTCCCCTGACAAAGGGAACTCTCAAGCCTCTTGACCTTGCGACTCGTGAAATGGCTGAATGGTTGATACTTGAAAATTCTCCCGAAATTCAGGATTACTTAGAGTAAGTTTATTCCCTTTAAAGTGAAATTTATGTTCATTCCAAATTGTTTTATCTAATATAGTCAAATCATTCAAATTTACAGCGAACACCTAGTAGAGATCAAACTGAAATACCCAGATTGTGATCATAATTTTTTACACAAGAAATTTTTTTGCCCGTGGTTTCATAGGAAGGTACAATTGTGATTATTTTTAAACCTTTATTGTTGTAATGATATTTTTGTCAATCTAATATAGGTTTATTAATTTATTTAGATATATGACTTGCACAAACTTGGATCTTTAGAGAATGGTGATGAGTTGCTAGCTTTAGCATCTGGGTCAGATCACTTGGCAACCTACTATGAAGGTTGTATAGTTAACGATGTTCGATTTATCGCTTACGACCGAGATCAAAAGCGCACCACACAGAATAGTCGAGTGTCTGTTGCAGGAACTGAAGGTTTTAACTATTATGGCACGCTCCAAGAAGTACTGGTGTTATCTTTCACTGGTGCATATTCAGTTGCATTGTTTTCGGTGCAAATGGTTTAACACTTGTAACGCCCTGGCTACCCCATAACAGTTACGGTGAACGGTGGACCGGAAGTTTGACCCGCTACCCGAGTCCTTTGATCAAAAACGTGCTTAAAGTGTAATTAACAGGTAAAGGTATAAAACCAATAAAAAGGAAATGGAGATTTCATTACAAACTGCTCTGCAGAGCTAAACAAAACATTTACAAGTGGTTCTCAGTACAAAATGGTCATTACTGTTTTAGATTTACAATCCCGCCGACCTAAGCGGCAAAAATAGGGTAAACCCCCTAGTTCCTCTGAGAACTCCTTGGCCGTGGTGGTCAAGCGGCTGCATATGTACACATCACCACATCAGCTCTCCACTCAAGGCTAGGTGAGCTTTTCTTTCCCTTTACCTGCACCACATAGCACCCATGAGCCAAAGCCCAGCAAGAAAACATAACACTTTTCATAAACATTATCAAATGATTATCATTATAATCACACTAAACATTAAGCTTTCAAACAAATGAGTGAACATCACATGATTCTAGCGGGAAAGAGTGGCTGCTAGATAAGCCACTAGCCTCCAAGCGCTTATTTCATTCATCGACCCTCGGGGTCGGTCTGGCATTAATGCTCTTTGAGTCATTCAATGCTAATAGTCGATTAGATCTGATCTCTGTTGGCTTGCGTGATACACGCTAAGGCCGTTCTGACTAATGAGTCAGCGCTGCGTGACCAGTGTCCAGTATCACTGCCGAACCTGACTAATAAGTCTCAGCTTCACAGTTAACACTAACACCTTTGCCAATTCTGACTGATGAGTCAGTGCAATGTGACCAGTGCCCAGTACCACTGCCGAACCTGACTAATGAGTCACAACTTCACAGTTGATACTAGCACCTTTGCCAAATCTGACTAATGAGTCAGTACCATGCACAAGTGAACAACATATGCTAAGCATTCTGTATTCAATCCATGTCCATATTTACTCAACCAACATGCCTCACGAATATCCATGCATGTCACACATGGGGTGCAGTTTTCTTACCTTTGATTCGAGCTAGAATGAACAAAAGAACGACCCTTGAGAACGGTTTAGCTTTTAGTCCTTTAGCGGTTACCTAATCACAACACATATGGGATACCATCAATAATCAAGATAATCAAGATAATCAAAGGATCTCAAACCATTATCTAGCCTCCAAGAGATCAATCCATACTAATCCAAGTAGTAAGGACACTCCCGAGGCCTAAAACCAGGTTCCCGGGGTCAAAACGAGCAAACGGGGCGAAAACAGGGCAAGGGCTGCGGCCCTAGCACCTTGGGCCGCGGCCCCCAAGGTTCCCAGAGGCAAGGGCCGCGGCGTCCAGCAAGCACAAGTTCCCCACCTGCTTCTTCAAGGCAGGGCCGCGGCGCCTTAAGAACAGGGTCGCAGCCCTTCACCCTGGACCATTCCCAACCGCATTTTTAACGCTCCAAAGCCTCCAAAATCATACCTAAACATTCCCCAATCATCAAAACAAAGTTCCCAAGCTTCCCCATGCATCAAAACCCTCAAAACCCAAGGTTCAAACGGATCGGAAGCTCAACAATTCACAAAATCAATTCAAAGCTTAGAAACTCGGAAAAACTCAAAACTTAAACTTCGATTACCTTCTATTGGGTTTTTTTCTATCGAATCCTTCGATTAATAAGCTTCTAATCTTTCCTAGGATCGCTATGCCTCGATACTTGCTCGATTCCGACTCCTAGAACTCGAGATTTCCTCAAAAAGGCTCAAACGGTAAAACGAACTTTGAAAAGGGAGAACGGGAAGTTTTCTTATCGTACGTTCTATCTGACAGCTACTTCAAGCTTAAGTAACCTCAAATAAAACCTAATGCTCGGGGTCCCGAAAACACCCCCGGGGACATTATAGTCAAAACCTCCAGAATTTCACCCTGATCTCAAATATTCCCAATTTATCACCAAATGAACATTTCTATTACCCCAAAATTGACCCCGTTATGACAAAACCGCTAATCCACTAAAAATGACCGTCTCATGTCAAATAGCTCGAATATATCTCCATAATAATGGAATCTCATTCACAAATCAAGTTATGCACCCAAATACACAAATTACCCTCAACGGGCCAGATTATCATCACACCCCTGTAAATTATAAATATGGACTCACATGCATGCATTTCACATCATATTATAATATAATCAACATATACATGCATTTTTCAATTAATAACATAATTAAGCAAGTATGGCCCTCCCGCCCTACTATTCATGCCGTTAAACACATCGGAGAATTCAGGGCATTACAACACTGATCTAAGCAAGAAGAAAACAATCACTGAAAATAATATCACCAGTATAAACGTCAGTAGCAAATGGTACAAAGATGAGCTGTATATACTTGCTAGCCAAGCTAAGCAAGTATTCTATCTCGATGATCTACTTAGAGGTCGACACTGGAAAATTGTTGAGGATGTCAATCATCGTCAAATTTGGGACATCGAGGACGATGAAGCTAATGCATATGTTGATGTTGTGCATGACAGAAGCTCATCAAATTTTGTGTTGACCGTGGATCTCGGTCAGTTGGTTATCGAATCTCATGAACCTGCAACATATATTGGCACTATACAAAATTCACCTGCTGATCAATTGGATGATAATTTCATAAATGACGACTTAGGCGAAGAAGAAGTCGATGAAGAAGATGAATTACTAGTTGATATTTGTGAAGAAGATGCTAATCATGTGTCTCTAATTGATGTTAATTTAATTAATGATGAAAGTGATAGTGATTATTCTACATAGTTTTTATATTTTTGTAATAAAGACAATTGTTTAAAATATAATATATGGGACTTGTAATCATTTTGTTCATTTCAATTGGTGATATTTTATACTAAATAATAATTTAATACTGACTAATAACTTTTGTTCCCAAGTACAATGTCAGCGGATATAGCCACCTCTCACGGAGGAGATGGTGGTGGTCTAGACCCGCCAAATCCTAGTAGAGTACCCTCTTCCTGCGAGTCAGGTTAATAATAATTTTCAAATTTTGTTCATAGCTTGAAAGCCAAGCTCAACGAATGTTTAATATATATTAATATTTCAAATTTTGGTTATTGTTGAAAATGTGGATAGCTGAAGTGCCGAGAAGAAAGGGTCGTGGCCTGGCTAATAACATACCACTTGAAATTCGAAGGCGGAATGCCGGGAAACCACTAGATTTTCAGCTTGATCCTAGGACGGACAAAGTGGTTGGCTTGGAGGACAAATCTTTTATCCGCGAGATAGGCCTCCAAGTCACCTTGTTGTTGCCAGGACATTACTTGGATTTTGCTGATGTACCTCAATAATTTAAGGAACAAGTTGTACAAAAGATGAAGGTAAAAATTTAGAACAAGTCTTGTGGTATAAATTTTTTATTAAAATCATTTACAAATTAAACTAACGTGTTATTTTTTTAATGTAGCATTTTTATAATGTTGATGGTCATCCAGAACCTGAGAGAGTTATGAAAACTATCTACACAGAGATGCGCAAAAGATATTCTGAGAGAAAGAACATCAGACATATTCACTTCAAAAAATATTACTCTATGCCGGAAGATTTGGAGAGTGTTCTCATTGCCCCACCTAACCATTACACCAAGGAGAGTTGGAAAGATATTGTTCAGTTGTTTTTTAGCCCAAAATTTATTGCGCGATCCAACCAAAACAAGAAAAACAGAAAAGAAATGAAGTATACATCGACGCAAGGCACAAAATCGATGGCAGCTAAGCGTCACCAATTTGTAAGTAAAAATATTAATTTAATTTAACAAAATTTTACATTCTAACTTCCTATCTCTACATTTGTATAAGCGAACCCTGATGAACATGTTATTGATACTTGGAAAGATAGCCATTTGAGAAAATTGACAAAAGTTTTTGTCAACGACGCAGCTCGATAAACTTTTGTGTTATTATTTTCATTAAACTATGTTACTGTTGTGTTTCTAACACTTTTTACGAACAGGAAAAAATGACGGAAGAGCTTGAGAGGGCACGACTTCAAAGCCAGTCTCAAGGACCGACGGAGGGATCTGAAACTGGATCTGCTGCTGATTCCTCGTCGATCGATCAATATGAGATTATGAGTTAAGTACTTGGTGGGAGGTCTGACTTTCAAAAAGGAGTAGGTTACAGCAAAGGCAAAGGGAAAAAATCAGTTTCCAACTCCACAAGTCAAAGTCAATCACAGGCCCAACCTGCTCATACGCCTCAAGAATACATGGCTACTATGGCGGAGATGATGAAGTCAATGCGTGAAGAGATCCAGATGTTGAAATCTCAACAAGGTCCATCTGGTAATCCTCAACATACCAGTACAGAAACTGAGTCGCGGTTTGAAAGCCTTCTACAACGATATTTACCATCACAACCTGAAGATGGTATATCTTCTCAAAGTCCACCTCCTTGGTCGATGCCACAACAACAACAACATTTTCATCCACCTCAACAAAATTATCCAAACATGTATGGACGCTCTTCCCAGTTCCCTCCTTTTTACTACCCCGACGTCCCTGCAGGATCTCAGATGTCACATCCTAGGCGTCGTGACTTTGGGGATTCATCGCAACAGCTGCAGATATATGGTCAATTTGTGAGTTCATCGCAGCAGCAGAGGTATGGTCAGTTTGAGAGTTTATTGCATCAGTCTCCCTCGATGCGACCACATACTCGACAATTTGGATCATCTTCGCAGCAGCACTCTCCACAAGCATATTACCCTCCACCACCAGCACCACAGTTTGCTTCACCACCATTGTCGCGCCCTAATATTGGTGATCAAGATATTGACCTGAATGTTAACGAATATTTTACACCTGTTTGGCCCGATCTAAACAATAATAATTAGTTTACGTTTTTTAATTATATTAAGACAATTGATATTTTATTATGTTTATTTTATAATTAGTTCATATGTAATTAAAATGAGACAATTGATATTTTTATTATGTTAATTTTATGATTAATAGTAATGCTATTTTTGTTTGATGAATATTAATTGTGTTATTAATTTTAATTTTTGTTAAATATTATTATCTTTAAATAAGTATTATATGTACTTATTATGAAATAAAATCAAACCAATTATTATATTTTAATTTTTTTTTTATTACCGGCGGATTAATAGAGGCGGAACTTGCTGGTATTAAATGAGTCAAACGAGGTTGACTGTGTTATTTTACACCGGAGGAGTCCCGCCTCTATTAATCCTCCGGTATTAATATAATACCAGCAGGGGTGTCAGTCGCCCAGTAATACCACTAATTACTGACCGATTTATACCAATGACGAATTACCGGTGGATTGCCATCGGTAATATACATTACCGGCGGAAGCCTCCGCCGGTAATACTACCTTTTTTTGTAGTGTTTTAGGTTTATGTTCTTATATATATTTTTAATTTAGTTTTGTTATCTATGTAATATTAGTAGATACTGGTCCACACAACACAAGAAAGCACACAAAGTAAACTCAAAATGGAATAGTATATTATTGCATGTTAAAGAGCACAATTATGAAAATTTATGATCTAAACAATTGTTAGTTTTAAGTAGTAGATTTATGTATAGTTGTTTTCATGTTTTTAGTTGTTTAAGTCTATATATAGTTGTTCTGTTGATGTCGAATTATTATTTAGTTGTTTTCAGATATATTTTGTTTAAAAAAAAAACATGTTAGTATGCAATGGGTTGATTTCTAGCTATTGTCCAATTATTATTTTTTAGTTGTTTTTTAATGTATTAGTATGTAATGGGTTAATGTTTAGTTGTTTTCCAATTGTTGTTGTTTTTTTTTTTAGTTTATTTTGGATATATGTTTAGTTGTTTTGAGAAATATTTTGAGTTTATTTTTGACACATTTAAAAATGCAGGGAAAATTGTTTTGAGGTTGCTTTTTTGTTGTATTTTAGTTTATTTTGAGTGAGTGCAATGAATTGATGTCTAATTGCTTTTTCAATCCTGTATTGTTGTGAGATTGTTATCGTGTTGCATTTAAGTTATTTTTTTATATTGTATTGCAGTGTGTTGCTTTTTTAAAATGTAAGAATGAATTTTTTGACGTTTTTTGTGTGTTGTTTTTTTGGTTTTGTTTGTAGCTACAATGAGTTGCACCATGTTGTTGTGAGGCTGTTATCATGTTGCTTTCTTGTTTTTTTTTTAACGTTATGTTTTATGGGTTGATGTTTAGTGTAAATCGTATTTTTGTAATTTTGAAACATTAAAATCATATTTTTGAAAACTTGAGTAGGTAAAAATGTATAAACAAATGAAGGACTGTAAAAATGAAAAAAAAATCATAAAAAAAAAGTATTTATGAAAAAAAAATCCCTTTTCTATAGGTCTCAAAACAAGTAAAAGAAAAAATGTAAATAATGTAAATGAATAATTTCTCTTATTTACAATGTTTTAATTTATATTTGTTTTTATTTAAGTTTGACATTTAATTATTGCAAATAAGAAAAAGAGTAAAGGAATATTAATTTTATTATTTTGTGTTTGGTTTTTACTATGTAGTTTTTTTTTTTAAAAAAAAAAGATCCATTATTCAACAAAGTTTAAGTACACGGATCCAAATGATGCAAGTAGTGTGGAACATTACCATTTTACAACAATTCATTGTCTAACCCTAGAGCATCCTTTGCAATGGAATAAGTTGAGGTATTAACCTCTCTAACAACATGAGACAAGGTTACATTAGGAAGAGAAGACAATGAATTTCTATGTCCTGAATAACATCACCAAGAGAAGAGAAATCCAAAGAATTCATATAAACTTTGTCTACCACTAGCTTAGAATTAGTTTCTAAATGAGTAATTGGCAGTCTAACTGTCAAGCACAATTTTAGAGCAAGAGAAACACACCGCGCTTCCAAAAATTGAGAAGATAATAATCCTTTAATAAGGATAGCTAAGTCAACAACTTTATGATCAAGCGCAACCGCACCCAAAGCAGCTTTGTGATGGTCTTTGGAAATTGTCGCATCAGTGTTTAACTTAAATCCTCCCTCACTAGGAGGCTGCCAACCATTAGACCTGCATTGTTTAGATTCTGGATTGTGACTTCTAACCACATGAGCTTCTTTATATTCCTGCAAAAATGAAGAAACCCGAGAGACCACATCCTGAAAAACCAAAGTAGACTTCTTAAAGAAACAATTATTCCTATTATTCTAAACAGCCCAAATCACACAAATAAACAGTTCCAAATCATGGCACTCCATAACCTCACTCGCATGGATAATCAAATCAAACATGTCCAAATGAGAGTTGGAATGAATAAAACTTGAAAACTGAGAATGCTTCCATATTTAAATTGCTTTGGAACACTTCACTAAAGCATGAGCAACTGACTCAACAGAAACAGAACAAAGGCTACAAATAGGAGAATGAACAATCTGTCTATGAAATAGATTAAAAGTAGATGGCA
This sequence comes from Humulus lupulus, assembly GCF_963169125.1. Classification (NCBI taxonomy): domain Eukaryota; kingdom Viridiplantae; phylum Streptophyta; class Magnoliopsida; order Rosales; family Cannabaceae; genus Humulus; species Humulus lupulus. Next base: position 139,148,776 of record NC_084801.1, on the reverse strand, counting down.
AAACAAGTCCTCCCACATAAAGTGTTTAATCTTAGGAAGTATTTTAAGATGCCAAAGTTTAAACCACTATTTCTTAATAGAAGATAAATTAGATGAGGAAGAACCTAAAAAATAAGAGAAAACTAAATTATAACCAGATTTTACTGCATTATCCCTTGAGGAAGTTAGGATCAAAATCTGAGAATCCCTTTGATTAGTGTTTGAGAAAGGACTTGCTGAAATAACATCATTAATTTCAGAAGAAAAACTACTCCTCAATTTTAATTCATCCCAAGAACCACTAGGAGTAATTAATGAGGAAAGAAAGTCAGATGGAAGCCTAGTAAAATGTGAAGGAAAAAGATATCTAAAATTAGGCACCCAGTAATCTCTGGTTATAGAAATTGATTCCCAATTTTTCAAATAAGTGCCCTCTTTAGAAGATCCCTACCCCAAAGAATACTTTTCCAAGAGTAAGATGGGGAATGACCAGCCTTAGCATAAAGAAAATTATTATTAGGAAAATATCTAGCTTTAAGAAACTTAGCCAAAAAAAAATAGGAGGGATTAGAAAATATCCACCAAGCTTGCTTGGCCAGCATAGCCCGATTAAAATGAACCAAAGAACCAAAACCTAAACCTCCAAACAATTTAGATTTACAAACAAAAGACCATTTTTTCTGATGAATTTTTGATTTGTTATTACGAATTCCCCACCAAAACTTAGCTATATGATATTCAAGATCTTGACAAAGAGAAATTGGAAATCTATGACAAGATATAGCATGGGACGGCACTACTTGAACAACTGTTTTAATCAAAACATCTTTACCAGCTTTGGAAAAAAACTGAGAATTTCAAGAAGTTAGAAAGACCAAACTTTATCTTTAAGAGGATTAAAGATTTCTTTTTTAGAACATTGAAAATATTGAGGAAGACCTAAATACTTAGTAACGAAAGGATTATTGTCTAAACCTAAAACATTATAAAAGTAAGACTTATCTTGTTGAGAAGCATTTGGAGAAAATAAAATTGAAGACTTAGAAAAATTAATCAATTGGCCAGAAGCCCTACAATAACTTTCTAAATCATCTTTAATAGCTAAACAAGAATCTCTATTGATCTGGAAAAAAAGACTATCATCAGCAAATAATAGATGAGAAATTGAGGGAGCATTCCTAGATATATTAATTCCTTTAAGATTATTAGAATATTCCTTGAGTCATAAAGCAGAAGATAAACCCTCAAAACAAAGGAGAAATAAATAAGGAGATAGAGGGTCCCCTTGCCTAAGACCAGTAGAAGGGTAGATTTTTCCATGAACAATACCATTAATACAAAAACTAATAGAAATAGTATTCAAACATTTGGAAACAAGATGAACAAACCTAAGACAAAAATTCATATGGACCATAATTTATGAAGAAAATCCCACTCAACCTTATAAAAATCTTTAGCCATGTCAAGCTTAACGACAGCCCAACCAACTTTTCCTAATTTCCTATGATTAATGGCATGAATAACTTCTTGTGCCAGCAATATATTATCAAAAATAAAACAATCAGACAAAAAAGCACTTTGGGAAGTGGAAATAAGCCTTACCAAATCTGATTTAAGATTATTAACTATCACACGAGATATAACCTTATAAATAGAAGAGCAAAGAATTAGAGGCCGAAAATCTTTCAAAGAGACAACATTCTTTTTCTTGGGAACTAGAACAATCAAGGTAGTATTAATAGAAGAAATATCATCATCACCATTAAGAAAAGAAAGAATAGCATCAGTAACAGAAGAGCCCACAGAAGCCCAGTTTTTTTTTTTTTTTTTTTTTATATATATATATATAAAACAAAGCATTAAAACCATCAAGAACATGAGCTTTATCAGAAGGCAATTGAAATAAAGCCGTTTTAACTTCATTTGAAGTGAACGACGTGGATAATCTACGATTTTCATCATTAGAAAAAGAAACTGAAATACCACTAAGAATATAATTAACATCTGTACTATTGATAAATCTAGTTTATGGTAGTTTTAGAGTGTGTTTTAGTCTTAGTTTCGAGTCAAATTGTGGGTTTTGTTGGATTTTATTTTTGTGTTTGTTTTGTTTTCAGATTTTTGCTATAAATTTGAGAATAGAGAGGAAATGAGCAGATTTGGTGATGAAATTAGGTATTTTGGAAAGCTTTTGGGCATTTTGTGTGAGTTCGAGAGAGCTGGGAACATTCAAGATGAATCTAGTGTGAGATGAAAGTTGAAAAGGCTGTGAAAGGACAAAGGATCCCAGAAGTCGAGACTTGGTCTATCAAGTCGCAACGCACATGAAGACATAGGCGAATCAGCAAAGGAAACCAAAAGCAGGTGGGTCGCGACTTGGTCTATCAAGTCGTGACTTCTGAACTTCCAGAGAATGAATGAATTGGCAGAAAAAGACACGGATTGTGACTCAGGATTGAGCAACTCGCGACCCGCTTCAAAAAAAAAAAGAAACATGTTTTTTTAAGTACGAATTTCAGGTCATTTGTGGGGAAGTTCTTGGATGACGGGATTAGCAGCTGTTTAATTTAAAGATTTATTTTTCTTCAGTTTTTAGTAGTTTAATTTTATGTTTCTGAACATTTATTTTATTGTTTTAGTTATGTCTGTTATGAACTAAACATCTTTTCTAGGGTTTAATGTAGTCACTTGGATATTTGTTAATTTTCTATGAAGTTCATATAATTTCTTATTCTTCTTCTTCTTCTTCTTCTTCTATTCTCTCTCTATATGATTTGTGCTTGTTGCGATTTTTCTGCTGCGCAAGTATACGCAATCAAATAAACAAATAAAAGTAGTGGAAGTATAGTATCGTTCCGTCAGAGAATTGATCCACTAATTACCAAAAGCAAACTTTTATTTTTATTTGACTAATGAAAATCGAATGACAAATTAACAACTAACAATAAATTAGAAAAACAAAGTTTAATTAACGAAATTTAATATAAAAGAAATAAATTAGAAAAGCAAAGTTTGCTTTTCTAATTAACAATAAATTAGAAAAGCAAAGTTTAGAGCATTTTAATTTCATCAACCTCCAATTCTATTCAAACAATAATACTACTAATATGATTCTTATACTTATGACTATAGCAGGTTTACTAATTGACAATTATATTCTTTCTCAAGATATAAAATATTCAGTTTACCTGTGAATTCTCTACATGTCTCTGATGAATTCTACACATAAACTGCATTAAGAACAAAAACCTAATTGCTACACAAACCAATTTGATACTTTCGTTCTAAATTGAAATCTATGTCTATTGCCTAAAGTTATTCCAATTCTCACTTTTCAGATATTGAATTAAAACCAATAATCATGCAAAAGATGGTCAATCAATTACAAGCATTAAACACAAGAACAATAGAAAACCATAAATTCAAAGAATCATAAAAATTGCATTAAAGATGAAAAGAATATCCAATTACTACATTAAAATACTCTAAATAAGATTTTAGTTCATAATATTAAACATCATTGCATAATCTAAAATTCAAAAGCAGAAAAAAAAATGAAAATAAAACTAATGAATTCTTCTCTGTTTCTCTCATCTGCCGTCCAGCCTACCTCTTTCTATCTCCAATCGTCTTTTATTTCCACCCCCCCCCCCCCCCCAAAACAAAACCTACGAAATTCCATGAATAATTCCAAAAATACCCTCGTGTTGATATATCGCCTCCATTGTTGCGATAAATGGCATGTTGAATAATCTCAATGAAGACGCATAATATCTGTTGTCGTTTCTGCTTCAGCCAAAATCTATATTCCTCAAGTGGCGATATATTGCATGTGCTAGATTTACGAATATTAACCAATTTCGACTAATTCAACAAATATTTAATTTTAAAACTCTGAATTCTCATACTAATTAGAATTATAACGACACACTGCACAAGTTCACCAAACAGATCAAATACATAATTCCACTTGAGAAAAATAACCAAATCAAATCGAAAAAGCTATGAATAAGCATATATTTTGTACGCTTATCACACCCCCAAACTTGACTGGTTGCTTGTCCTCAAGCAAACAAAAGAAAGAAAAAAGATACAATCCACACTAAAAAAAAACTGTTAGATGACTTAGCTTCACAGAAAAATTTAAACTTAGACTAGGGGCATAATTTTTCTCAAAAATTCCAATTCTTTTTCAATCGTTCAACCAATGCTTAAGACCATGTGACTAGAATTTTAACATATCAACAATTTCTCTAAATACCGTCATTCATGCAAAAACACATTTCATTTAACAAATACCGTACAAAACATAATTTTACAAGTATCAACATTCATTCATACCACAAACCAATCAAAATTTTCCATAAGCTTGCTCAATTAACTTGTCTCCACTAATATAAAATATGTATGAAGTAGATCAAAAGGACTTTGATAGGCTCATAACGTTAGGCTTAGGTAAAGGTAGATAAATAGTCATTTAGGCTCATATATACCATAAGCATATAAACCCCAAAACCAGCCAAATTTCTATTCATCACGCCAAAAATCACCCTTTTATACAATTAAAGAGAGATTACAACACTTGCATCAATTTTTTTTTTCAAGCTTATTCCATCAAAACTTCCAAATCACATCAAAACTTCACCATTTTCCATTTTTCTTTCCCACAATTTATATGCTCATGATAACAAATGAAAAGGAAAAATAATAAAGTTAGGAAATTTAGGCTCAAATAGTACAATCAAGAACAAAAACCAAAGTTTTAGGCTCAAAAAGGGTAACTAAGGATAAATTTTTTATCAGTTAGCTGGAAAGGCTCAAATTTAAAAAAAAATTGCCTAAATCATCTCTACTTAACACTTCATTAAAAATTTCGTCTCAACAAATTAACTGAGCAAGTTCTAGCTTATTTCAATATCCAACAAATATACCAATTCCCACAATACTTATAAACTTATATCATGTAAAGTAAAAATTAAATGAAACACATATAATACAGCAAATGACAATATTCAGATCAATTATCAACAGGTTAAGCACAGAGTCTACGTATCTAAAGCACCAATCCAACAACATCAAAGAATTAGCATAATTCATCATCGAAGCCCCACCTGTCTTAGTCAATTATAATTTTGTACAGTCATCCAACATTAAAAACTAAAATAAACCAAAGTAAGATTAAATAAAAAATCCAAAGAAAAGTAAATGGTCCCCCAAACTAAAGTAAACAGTGTCCTCACTGTTGCATGAAATCCCAAGGAATGTGACTAAAAGAAGAAAAATAAAAACCTAACAACAGAAACATTATTCGTCATCTTCTAAATCTTGGGGCGGTTGATATGGCTGGCGCAATTCTGCAGGACATTGTGGAAAATCATGAAATCTCGTGTATCGCGCAAATGCCCCAAAAAAATCTGCCATGTAGTTGGTCATGTGGAATTGACGATCTCGAATATCAGCTTGACCATGCAATAACAACTGTTGTTGTCTCTTTAAATCTTCGATGTCTTGCTGCATGCTGCTATATTGCCTAGAACTAGAGCCTTCAGTAGCTCTAGACGTAGATGGTTTTCGACCTTTTCGCTTCGGCCTAGTAGAATCAGGTTGTTCAGCTGTAGGTGGCAATCGCAATAGACTTAGGTCTGTAGGCTCATATCCCAAACCAGTTGGCCTCGGAACAACCCCATATTTTTCATCTTGGTGCAACACAGACTGATGACTAATTATAGGAGATTGTTCACAGACTTTATTGATATTCATAGGCACCCCATGATCTTTATGTAAACTTGTAATCAACGAACCATGGCCATGGCCACCAGATGTGGCCCCTCGAGCAATATAATTAATACTCTTAGTAATAAGCCTCCCTACATTGATGGACTTACCCGAACATATACAATATAACAAATATAAACGTTCAGTCGTTACCTCCATTTGTTGAGTTGAAGGCATAAGAGTACTTATGACAAACCTGTTCCAAAGCCGCCCATATGGACTTAAGCATGTGGCCTTGATAGATCGCAGAGTGACCATGTCACTACCCATTTTGTAGGTAGAACCTTGTTCAGTCATTTCTCTTAAAAGAAAATCATAATCCTTTTTATTTATTCCCGCTCGATACTCATCATCCCATAGATCATTAAGGCCATAGAACCTGTTTATAATTTTAGGAGAATAAAAAACTTTTTTACCACGAACTAGAACAATATGATTCTCCCTCTCCACATAAGCATTGGCATAAAATTTCGGTACCAAACTTATATTTGCCAATAGTTTGGGCTCACACAATTGCTGCCAATTCCTATTAATAATCATTTGCGCTAGGATGCCATCCAATTCACTCGGGCGAAAATGAGACTCCACAATCACTATTTTATTCTTAACAATCCATTCTTCAAACTTGTTTTGGGTAGTGGGGGTAATAAAAGTATGAGGAATATTCACATTTGCTCGTTGGCAGTGGACATAGTCTTCGCTTTCTTAGGTGCCATTGAGTTTTTCAATTACAAAAACACAAACAAAAGTCGCTAAACCCGGTCACAAGCCCAAATCAATCCAAAAACACACAAAAATCCCCAAAATTTAGCACAACTTTTCACTGGGTACTTTTATCAAACATGTAGTGTGCAATCTTGAAAAAGTGTCCAAATATACTCAAAGTACCCCACAATCTCTCCCAAACATACAGAATAATCTCACAATATTTCAATAGCAAGAACCACAAACCAACCTCACAAAAAATCCCAAAATCCGTCGATTACTCAAAAGAAAACCTTATTTCTTCAATTTCCTCAATATCTCAATAAAAACATCAAAACTCAACAATGTACCTTGAAAAGCTTGAAAAGGATGAGGAAAATGGTTCTTGAATCACAGCAACATTCCGAACCTTGATGCTTGATGGAGGTGATTTGAGAAAGAAATGATGAAATAATTGACAATAAAATGGGAGAAAATGATGAGCTTATCGGTTCTGAAACGTTTGGGTCGAAATGGGACAATATTGAAAGAGGACCACTGATATATGAAAATCACGTGCTTACCACGTGACAAACTAATTTCAAAATATTCAACAAGCGATATATCGTCCATATGTGGTGATATAATGCCACAAGCCATATGTCCCAGTGTCGTCTCTGCCCAGAATGGCGATATTTTGCCACTAGAACCACCTATATCTCGCAGCTCCATTCACATGTGTCGATATATCGCCATTGTCCAGCGATATATCTCCTGGGCACCTGAAAAAAAATTGTTAGAAAAATGCCCAAAAATTGAATTTGAATCTGTTGTCCAGGTGATATATCGCCTAGTGATGGCGATATATCGCAAAAATGCGATTTATAATATTTATATAAATATATATATTTAACGTTTTTCACGGTTCAAATAGACTAACCAAACAATAATAAAAATAAAAATAAAATAAAGAAAGTAAAATAAAATAAAATAAATAAAAAACTATTGGTTGCCTCCCATAAGCGCTTCATTTAACGTCTTTAGTTAGACGTTGCAACGCAATCTTGATTTATGTATCCACCAGTGTAATATTGACCTTCTTCTCAATTTCACCTCCATAGTAATGCTTCAACCGCTGTCCATTAACTTTAAACGGCAAAGAATCACATTGTTGAATCTCCAAAGCCCCGTATGGAAAAACTTTTGCAACAATGGATGACCCCGACCATCGAGACTTTAATTTTCTTGGAAATAGCTTGAGACGGGAATTAAATAACAGTACCTTATCGCCCACTTGAAAAGTCCGATAGACAATATTATTGTCATGCCATTTCTTTGTCTTCTCCATATAGATTCTTGCATTCTCATAGGAATCATGACGCAATTCATCTAGCTCATTCAGTTGAGCTAACTTAATGCTTTCGAAGCTACTGGATCTAAATTCATCTTTTTTAAATCCCATTGCGCCCTATGCTCCAGTTCAAATGGAAAGTGACAAGCTTTACCATATACAAGACGGTAAGGAGACGTACCAATTAGTGTTTTAAAAGCTGTCCGATAAACCTGTAATGCATCAACAAGCTTATTAGACCAATCCTTTCTATTAGCTTGCACCGTCTTCTCTAAAATCAGCTTAATCTCATGATTTGACACTTCTGCTTGCCCATTTGACTGTGGATGATATCCCAATGCCATCTTGTGTTTAATTCCATACTTTTCCATTAAGGAATCAAAAATCTTATTGGCAAAATGAGTCCCTTCATCACTTATGATTGCTCAAGGTGTGCCAAAACGAGAGAACATGTTCTTTTTCAAAAACTTGACTACCACCTTAGCATTATTAGTTGAAGTATCTACTGCTTCAACCAAATTACTTACATAATCCACTGCCAACAAGATATACAAATTACCAAATGACGGTGGGTAGGGCCCCATAAAGTCAATACCCCAAACATCAAATAATTCAACCTCCAATATATTAGTTAGAGGCATTTCATGACATCTTAAGATATTACCTACCCTTTCACAATGATCACAATGTTTCACATATTCATAACTGTCTTTATAAAGAGTAGGCCAATAAAATCCACATTCAAGGACCTTTGCAGCAGTCCTTGCTCCCCCAAAATGTCCACCAGTAGGTGATGCATGGCAATGGAACAAGATGTCCTTCATTTCTCTTTCTGGTACACATCTTGTAACAATCAAATCTGGACATTGTTTGAACAAGAAAGGATCATCCCAGTAGTAATGCTTCACATCATGAAAAAAAAAATTATTTCTTGCCTTGAAAATTCTGGTGGCACTACATTGGCTGCCAGATAGTTCACGTAATCGGCAAACCATGGCACCAACTCATCTTCCACTATAAATAATTGTTCATCTGGGAAACTCTCATTAATCTCCTTTGCAGCAGGTTCTGACTCATCCCCCAACTCAAGTCTTGATAAGTGATCTGCTACCAAATTCTCTATACCCTTCTTGTCTCGAACCTCCATATCAAACTCTTGTAAAAGAAGCACCCAACGAATAAGTCTAGGTTTAGCATCTTTCTTAGCAATAAGATGCTTGATTGGTAAATGGTTTGTATACACAATAACCTTATTTCCCATCAGATAAGGCCTGAATTTATCAAATGCATATATAATGGCAAGAAGTTCTTTCTCAGTGGTGGCATAATTCAACTGAGCACCATTAGGTGTTCTGCTGGCATAATAAATAGTCTGAAATACTTTGTTAACACGCTGCCCCAGAACTGCACCCACTGCAAAATCACTTGCATCACACATTAACTCAAATGGAAGTTCCCAATCTGGTGAAATTACTATAGGTCCTGACACTAATTTCTGCTTTAGTATCCTGAAAGCTTCAAGACACTTCTCATCAAACTCAAATGGCTCTCCATTCATGAACAATGCCGAGAGTGGCTTAGAAATCTTGGAGAAGTCCTTAATAAATCTTCTGTAGAAACCTGCATGACCAAGGAAACTTCTCACCCCTTTTACTGAAACTAGAGGCGATAAGTTTTCAATAGTGGCGATGTTTGCCCTGTCAACCTCAATACCATTTTTAGACACCTTGTGTCCAAGCACTATGCCTTCATTTACCATAAAATGACATTTTTCCCAATTAAAGACTAAATTAGCCTCTTGACATCTTTTCAGCACAGCCTCCAAATTCAATAAACAATCATCAAAAGAAGACCCCATAACAGAAAAATCATCCATAAAAATCTCAATGCTTCATTCCACCATATCAGAGAAAATAGCCATCATACACCTTTGAAAAGTTATTGGAGCATTATACAAACCAAAAGGCATACGATGGAATGCAAATGTACCATATGGACAAGTAAAAGTCATCTTCTATTGATCCTCAGGAGCAATGGCTATTTGATGGTACCCTGAATAGCCATCCAGGAAACAGTAATATTGGTGTCCAACCAACCTATCTAACATCTGATCAATGAAAGGCAATGGGAAGTGATCTTTTTTGGTTGCTTTGTTCATTTTACGATAGTCAATACAAATCCTCCAACTAGTCACTGTACGCATTGGGATAAGCTCATTATTGTCATTCTTTATCACTGTAATCCCTCCTTTCTTAGGGACTACTTGAACTGGACTTACCCAACTACTATCTAAAATGGGATAGATCACCCCAGCATCTAACCACTTCAAGATCTCCTTTCTTACTACCTCTTTCATTGCTGGATTCAGTTGACGTTGGGCTTCAATAGAGGGCTTACTATCATCTTCCACCAAGATCTTGTGCATAACTGTGGATGGACTTATTCCTTGAATATCTGCCAACGTCCATCCAATTGCCAACTTATGGGTTCTCAAAACCCTTAACAATTTTTCCATCTCCTCAGTAGAAAGAGAAGAAGACACAATGACTGGTAAAGTCTCCTTCTCACCCAAAAAAGCATATTGAAGATGTGCGGGCAATGATTTCAATTCCAACTTTGGAGGTTTCTGAACTGATTGTAATGGTCTTTCAGGTTCCTGACCCAATTCTTCATATTTCCGATTGTAAATTGGCCCTTTAGAATTCATCCATTGTACACACTTTTGGACTTCTTTGTCTAACTCAGCATCCACACCATCAGTCGTCAAACTTTTATGAAGCAAATCCTCTGTGAGGTTTATTTTTGCCACTGCTTTCTCTACCATGTCAACTCTAAAACAACTGTCATTTACATTCGCAAACTTTAAAGCCTTAAAAACATTGAATACCACTTCTTCACCCTGCACTCAAAGTGTCAGTTCACCTTTCTGAACATCAATTAGAGCCTGCCCAGTAGCTAAAAATGGCCTTCCCAGAATGATGGGGACATTTTCATCTTCTTCCATATCCAATACTATGAAGTCTACTAGAAAAATGAATTTGTCCACTTTAACAAGAACATCCTCTATGATTCCTCTAGGATTTTTAATTGAACGATCTGTTAGCTGTAATGTGACTGTAGTAGGACTAGCCTCCCCCAAACCAAGTCTTTTGAATACAGACAAAGGAATCAGATTTATACTCGCCCCAAATCACACAAAGCATGCTCACACTCAAATTTCCCTATTGTGCAAGGTATAGTGAAGCTCCCCGGATCTCTCAACTTTTGGGGAAACTTCCTCTGCAATATTGCACTGCATTCTTCAGTGAGCGCCACCGTCTCTTAGTCCTCCATCTTCCTCTTCTTGGACAGAATCTCTTTCATGAACTTCACATAGCTGGGCATCTGCTCTAAAGCCTTAGCAAAAGGGATGTTGATGTGAAACTTTTTAAATACCTCTGGAAACTTAGAAAATTGTTTATTGAGTGTAGTTTTTCTAAGCCTTCGAGGATATGGAACTGGAACTGGCTGGTCAAAAACAACTGGAGGACTCTTTTTTGAACTCTGATGGTCTTCAGTAACCCCTTTTTCAATTGTATCAAATTTCTCACCCAACTCTTCATTCTGAACTGCTGACTATTTTACACTGGGCTGCTCCACTTGCCTACCACTCCTCAACATAATTGCCTGACAGTTCTCCTTAGGATTTACCACAGTGTTGCTAGGCGAATTCCCTTGAGGTGTGTTATTGAGCATGTTGGCCAGCTGACCCACTTGTGTCTCAAGGTTTTGAATAGAGGATCTAGTCTCAGTCATAAATTGAGTCTGAGTATTAGTGAGAGCCAACAAAGCTGCTTGCAATTCATTAGGATTTTATGGTTGCTCCTGTGGCCTTGGCTGTTGTGACGATGAGGCTTGATTAATAGGCTGTTGTGACATATTCTGCTGGTATTGACCTTGAAACTGTGACTGTTGGCCCTAATTGTTTCTCCATGAGAAATTTGGGTGATTTCTCCACCCAAGATTGTAAGTAGTGGAGAATGGGTTGTGATATGGCCTCTGAAAATTACCAACTGCTTGTACCTGGGCCTGATCAACTGGCATATTACCATACATGCTGGAAACTGTACACTGTTCATGCAAATGAGGCCCTCCACACAATTTACACCCTGAATGCATCTGTATAGCCTGGGCTTGAGCTGAGATCTTGTTTTGTTGCAACTGCTTTGTCAATGAAGCAACCTGAGCAATTAAAGCAGTAATAGCATCTAATTCATGTACCCAAGCTACTTTTCTCTGTGAGGTGTTTCGTTCAGCAGGCCATTGATAATTGTTCATAACCATCTCCTCTAATAATTCATAGGCCTCATCAGCCCCTTTACTCATGAAAGCACCACCTGCTACTGTATCTATTATCGTGTGAGTAGTACCGCACAACCCATTATAAAAATTGTGGACTAACATCCACTTCTCAATACCGTGATGAGAGCACTTTCTGAGCAGGTCTTTGAATCATTCCCAAGCATCGTACAATGACTCTCCCTCATTCTGATAGAGATTATTGATTTCCCCCCTTAACTTGGCAGCTTTTGCAGATGGAAAGAACTTGGAGAGAAACTTCTGAGCTAGTTCCTCCCATGTATTAATTGAGTAGGACTGTAGAGAAATAAGCCAACTTTTTGCCCTGTCCCTGAGTGAAAAAGGGAACAGTCTCAATCTTATTACATCATCGCTCACCCCATTAAACTTGAACGTTGCACATAGCTCAAGGAAGTTAACTATGTGCAAGTTAGGATCCTCATTAGGGAGACCACCAAACTAGACAGAAGTCTGGACCATTTGTATCATCGCCGGCTTAATCTCAAAGTTATTGGCAGTAACAATCGGTAGTCTAATGCACGAGTGCACTCCTGTGACAGCAGGGAGCACATAATCTCTTAATGCTCGCACATTTTGATCCTAAGCGATGTGATTTTGACCATCATTGTTGTTAGCCCCGTCTCTTTGGTTGGCAGCCATTGAAGCTTCTAACCTCTTATTCCTTCTGTTTTGTCTGCAAGCTCTTTCAATTTCAGGATTAACAAGCAAAAGGTTGGTAGATCCTTCACGTCGCATACAAAGGATTCACCTAAAATAGAAAAGTGCGAAAACTCAGATTAGTACAAATAAATAAAAACAGCCAAATTAGAATAAAAATTAACTTTTTTGATATTAATAGAATATCAATTCCTTGGAAAACGGCGCCAAAAACTTGTTGCGATTTTTCTGTTGCGCAAGTATACGCAATCAAATAAACAAATAATAATAAAGGAAGTACAATATCGTTCTGTCAGAGAATTGATCCACTAATTACCAAAAGCAAACTTTTATTTCTATTTGACTAATGAAAATCGAATGACAAATTAACAACTAACAATAAATTAGAAAAGCAAAGTTTAATTAACGAAATTTAATATAAAGAAATATTATAGCATTTTAATTTCATCAACCTTCAATTCTATTCAAACAACAATACTACTAATATGATTCTTATACTTATGACTATAGCAGGTTTACTATTGACAATTCTATTCTTTCTCAAGATATAAAATATTCAGTTTACTTGTGAATTCTCTACATGTCTGTGATGAATTCTACACGTAAACTGCATTAAGAACAAAACCCTAATTGCTACACAAACCAATTTGATACTTTCCTTCTAAATTGAAATCTATGTCTATTGCCTAAAGCTATTCCAATTCTCACTTTTCAGATATTGAATTAAAACCAATAATCATGCAAAAGATGGCCAATCAATTACAAGCATTAAACACAAGAACAATAGATAACCATAAATTCAAAGAATATCCAGTGACTACATTAAAATACTCTAAATAAGAATTTAGTTCATAATATTAAACATCTTTGCATAATCTAAAATTCAAAAGCATAAAAAAATGAGAATAAAACTAATGAGTTCTTCTCTGTTTCTCTCCTCTGCCGTCCAACCTTCCTCTCTCTATCTCCAATCTTCTTTTATTTCCCCCTAAAACAAAAACTACGAAATTCCATGAATAATTCCAAAAATACCCTTGTGTCGATATATCTCCTCCAATGTTGTGATATATCGCATGTCGAATAATCTCGATGAAAACACATAATATCTGTTGTCATTTCAGCTTCCGCCAAAATCCATATTCCTCAAGTGGCAATATATCGTCTGTGCCAGATTTCCGAATATTAACCGATTTCGACTAATTCAACAGATATTTAATTTTAAAACTCCGAATTCTCGTACTAATCATAATTATAACAACACACTGCACAAGTTCACCAAACAAATCAAATACATAATTTGAATTGAGAAAAACAACCAAATCAAACCGAAAAAACTATGAATAAGCGTATATTTTGTACGCTTATTAGTGCTTAATGCGTGTGGATAATTGATCACTATTTACATGATTTATGATTTTGATTCAAGATCTGAGAGGGGAGAGTAGAATATTCTCTAATCATATAGACATAAAATGGTTTGTGTAGCGTTTCGAGTATCTATGCTTCATGCCTGCTATATGTTAAAACTTATCACAGATATGTAGAAAGTTTGCATATAGGTTGAGATCTTTATATCTTGAAAAAGAATTAGGATTATTTTAGTTAACCCGCTATTATGATAGAAATTGAAGAGTTATATGTGCTGATTAGTAAGATTAACAGGTTGAAAATTTGATGAAGTTAATACCCTAGGTTTTTAAATTATTGAATCAATTTTTATAATTGCATAGTTTATTTAAATTTTAAGTTTTAGGTAAAAAAACCACTCTATTTTCGACAGCCGAATAGAAAGCTAGATATTGTTATTGGTACTTAATTGATAGTCTCTATGGGAACAATTCTTATTTATTATCTATATTACTTGAATCGATTGTGTATATTTGCGTACTATATTTTTGCTATCAAGTTTTTGGGGCCATTGTTGGAGACTGTTTTTATTAATATCAATACCTTGAGAAGGAAAATAATGTATAACTGCATTACTTGTAAGATTAATTTAATCTAGATGCATTAACAATCCTAATATGCGGAATAAACTGTATAGGAATGTTACAAAAATAATAAAGAAAGGAGATCGATAAGTTATACCTCCAGCCATTGATTTGATAACCTCGATCTAAAGTCTTTCGATCTGCAAAAGAAAAGGAAAAGAGAGTTAGAGAGGGTAATGGACTTCCAAACTGTCTCTAGCTCTTTAGATGGAGTATGAGAATGAGCCATGAGCTTGGAGACCAGAACCCTATATTTATATAGGTGAGACCTTCCATCAAGGTCTCTGCCACAATTAATGTCAGAATATTTGACATTCAATAGGATATGAAATATTGGGTAACTCAATATTGAGTAACTACCTTAAATGCTGACCATATTGAGAATATCTGTCAATTAATCTCAATATTGACTTTAATCATAATCAATTAGAATTAATGGTTTTTGGTAATTCTAATTAATATAATAATATATTCTAGCATTCTCCCACTTGGTCTGCATTTAAACCAAAGTACAACTAAAGCCCAATGATTATCCTTGTTAGGCAACAAACACATGAATCATAGCGATAGATCCTCTTTTTTATGACGAGTATTATCTTCCATGTATTACAATGTGTTTATTACTCAACAATAAGCTTTATGTGGCGATGCAACTTAATGAATAAACCCTATGTTTATTCAGGTCCAATGAAGATAAATTTTCTCAAATGAAATTAAGGTGCACATGAATATGAGAAAATATCTAAATAAGAGTTTCATTAATAACTTTTAATGAAAAATTACATAAGGGAAACATAATCCCATCACTACACCCAAAACTACTTTCCACAACACATAATTATAAGTCTTTTGAAAATGTATTATAATATATACTATGTAAAAAAAGTGTTAAAGTAATAGAAATAAAATATTAAAAAAAAAAAACAAGCCTACTCCCGTAACCACCATCATCTCTTTCTCCTTCTCATTCTCCTTCTCCTTCTCGTCTTTTTCTCCTCCCTTCGCCCTAGCCGCCACTCCCGTAACCAGCATCATCCTCAGCTCCGACCACCTAACCACCATCCTCACAACCCTTTTTCTCCGAGCCAAGCTCCAAATCTCAAGCACCCGTGAACCCAACCCCCGAACCAAGTGACCCTAGGTGCGAGCCCACCTCTACGTGCCTTCGACCCAGTGCGACTTCCATTCGCGGGCCACCACCAGGCGCGATTCTACACCTATTCTGCTATAGAGCCCCGAGTGTGCACCAAGCGAGGGCCTAGATTCCACAAGCCCAGGCGCACCTCCCCTTAATGTGTGGCCAGGTGTGTCTCCAAGAAAACTCCTGTATCGAGAGCTCCATCTCACCCAGAAAAAAATCAGCCCCGACCCCAGCTTCGTGACCTCCTAGTTAAGCAACACCACAACCTGAGCCCCAATGCTGTTCCACCACTACCGAGCTGCTCCTTTGTAGATCTTTCTAGGTAATATTTTTATGTACCTTGGATTGGTTCAGTTGTGTTTGTGAATTGTTCCTCTTGAGTTGCCATTTGTGGTTAATTCTATTATGTATTGTGGAAATATTACTCATGTCTTGCTCTTTGAGTGTAGCATTGTGATTTTGGAGAAAGCTCATAAGGATGGCCAGAAGAAGAACGAAGAGACCATTTCAAGGTTATTCCGATCTTTTAACACACTGTATGATTGAATAATTAATTCATGATTATGAATGAAATTCTGGTCTGGTTTCTAATTTGCTAGTTAGTTTTTCTATTGCCGTGATAGTGTGGTTGCTGAGATTAAGTCTATGATTGATGAATTGAAGTCCAAATTTGACAAAGATAGGTATGATCATCTATAAATAAGGTCCACATTGAAGTCGAAATGTGTTTTTCTAGTTTGATTCAGATAGTTGTTATGTCCACAGACAAGGTTTTTCTAAAGCACTTTCGAAGAGCTCAAAAGAAGTTTGAGTATGAAAATTTCGATTTCATTATTTATTGTTAGTGTATTGCAATTTTTTTGACCTCTTGATCACGTGTTTTTCGAATTTGTAGTTTGAGAACTGCTTGAAAAAGGAAACTTCCAAGTTCCAAACACTTTATCAGAAATTTTGCAAGGAAAAAGCAACCCATTTGCAGGCGTTGAAAGGTATTCTCTCTTATTTAAATTTAAATTAAATTCCACATTTGGTGTTTCAATTCATAACATGATATGTTTTCCATTCAATGATTACGGAGACAAAAAAATGGACATGTGATTTGGATTGAACTCTTTAAATTTTGTTTCTGAAATTATACTGGCTCATGTTCTAATACATTAGTTAGTTCCACATTTTTTTAAATTCTTATTCTATATTTTCTTACTTACCAACATGATATATGGGTAAGATTAGTGACAATAATAAGGTAAATAGATTCATTTTCTGGTGTTAGATACCATTTCCAAGTTTGAAGAAGAGAAAGAAAGGCTTTTAAAGCGATATGAACAAATGAGTAAGTTTACAGGGCACTGCTCTTTTCATTCCCTTGTAGAGAAATGTAATTACAATAGTCTTGTTGTAAATAAATGACATCAGGGAAGAAAGAAAAGAGTATGATGTCAGAACATGAGAAAGCTTGCGGAAATAAAATTACTCAATTGGAGGAGTCTCTGAAAAGGAAAACTCAGGTATATACTAAATTACTAATCATAAACTTCAGGTTTTCTGAGCTCAAGCCATTTGGGTCTCTTTTTGCCAGTTCTAATTAGCATTCCTATTTGGATTCAGGACGACAAAACTTTCAGCATTTTGAGGAAAACTTTGGGTTCCCTTTTTGAGAATGCCTCGGATGAGGATTTCCCACTTGATGATTAAAGCTTTGCTTCAATGTTGGCATCTCAGAGAAAAGGCAAAACTGACCACTCTTTCAACCTGATTCAAGATATGTCCTTTAATATCTTCCTTATTACACTGTCTCTAGATAGTAGGAAAAACTTAAATTGTCCATAGTTAATTTCCATTAACAATTCTCGACAGTCAATATTGAATATTCAAATGTTTTATGCTCTACAAAAACTAATAGAGCTCAGCAATAGATCTTATTATGAAAGACCGACTTTATGTGTAGGAATCTTTGGCTGAACACCATAACTACAAACCAGCTATGATTACCGCTTTGGCTTTACAGTATTTTCATGTAACCGTTATATGCGATAGATGATGAATGTAATGATAATTTCTCTAGAAAAGTTTCCCTTTCCTGTTTTGATCTGTGAAGGTGGCATGTTGCTTTTTGGACATTCATTTTGCATTAAAAAAGAGCATTACAGAAGTTTTTATGATCTGTTGTTGGCTGTGGCTTTTTTGCTGTTGTGGATATACTCGGGTCTCCATTGCTCCTATTTTCTTATGCACTACCATTCTAACTTTGGCCCTTTTAACTTTCAATTGTCTCATTTTACCATTCTAATCATGTTTTGGCCCCTTATTTTATTGTTGACAAAAAAAATTAGGTCTGGGGTAGTAAAACCATACATTTGAAGGTCTTGAAGCCAAAATGAGATTCTAATTCTACAGTTTGAGGGCCAAATAAATACTCTCTTTAAAAAAATGTAAAGTGAAGGAGATAAATAGTGTAATTCAAAGATGATGACAAATGTTGAATTGGTAAATTGTAGTGGAATTAGTGAAAATTCATATTTTTGTCATACTTACAGTATAATAAAAGGCCATGTGACCTTTGTCAAAAAAAAAAAAAAGTATGATAAAAGGTAAATTTAAATTTTGATTATGTAGCCTTCAAAATATGATTTATGCACTTACAATTAGGCTCATATTTCAAAACACATTTACTTGTCTTGTGAAATGAAATTTTAAATCTATGGTCACCAGTGTGTGAGCCTCTCAAAGGTAGGAATGCGATGTGAATTTTGCGTAGTGTATTAAGCTCATTCATTATTGAGAGGGTGTTTTTCTTTTAATAAATAAAAAAGGGTACAATGAGACCATTTGTTTTTGTTTCATTTTTTTTTGCATCTTGAAGATTCAGTACTTTGTAATGGTGTCTGTGTTGCTAAAGTTTAAGCATCATGTTTTCTAATATTCTATTTTTTTGTTCACTTTATAACTTGTAGATTGGCAATGATCTTTCTCAATTTGTGGGACCTCTTATCTTGAATCAACTTCTACAGGTTGGTTGGTTCTCCTTTCTTTAAATCAGTACTTTGCAAGAGATGTGTCCTAAATGCTTCAGGTTTTTCATTTTATTTTTAGTTCTGAGATGCTTCTTGTTATTGTGACATCTGCTTGTTCATGGTGGGGAGAATAGGGTAATCATAAGTTTTTAATTCTGATTTATAAGTCCAAAATTCCATAAATAAATCATTGCTGCATTGTTGTTGTTGTGATTATTTATTTTTGTGAGGGGAAGAGGTTTTGTATATACTACTATATGAGTGATCTGGTTAGAAAGGAAGAAGATGATTTTTGACAACTTCAGGATGAAATCTTTTAATGGAAACCTTTATTTGGAAAGTAAAAGTATTAATATTAGATTATGTAACTAACTACTTAGAGATTACATGCTCCTTATACTTTTCTTTAATTACTATTTTTTTTGCAGTCTATGCAACAAGGGGACCATGCTTGGATTAGATATGTGTATGCCTTCTCGATATTTGTTGGAGTGGTATAGCACAAATATTTTATTATGCTTTTGGATTGTTTACTTGTGCCAATATATGAGTTTCCTGCAAAGAGGGCTTCAGCTTTATAATATTTTGCTATAGTTTCACGGGCTTGTGTATTAATAATGGGAGTTAAAGAAATAGTGCCTATGATCTGTTCAGGAAAGTTTTCTGCATTATCTTCTAATTTATGCTTTTTCATGGCCATGACACTAAATAATAAATAACAGAGTAGACTATAAGTTTTTATAGTTGGAATAGTTGAGAATATCATAACAAATTTCACTATTTTATTTCTTGCAATTTTTGTTAATGAAACTAGATTAATTTGAACACTACAGATCTACAGGATGTGTATCTTATCTTTTTCAATGATTATATATGTACTTATTATATTTTTTTGTTTAAATGATAATTTGACTGATATATTTTACCATTTAGACTAAAGTTTGTTGCCTAGTAATTTTAGTATTTCATTTATAAATTCACTACAAATTACTCATGTATAGTTTCTGAGCTTAGTTTTAGATGCTTGTTTGTCTTCTTGAGCTAGATAGGAGTTTAGGGAAACTTTCTAATGTAGAAATCATAAACTAATGGTCGATGCCTTGTAAGTGTTTTAAAAAGGATGCAAAGAAATCATAGATAATGATGCAAAGAAAGGTGTCAGTATTTGATCAATTCTTTTGTAGTGTTGTCATTTTGATAATCATTATTACTTATGTTATTTCATTATCGAGTCAGAAATGTTTGTAATTGATTAATGTGTTTGATTTTTATTGAAATATTGGAAATACAATATATTAATAACTATCTCTGCCGTATTGATTTGTTTTTGTTGAAAAAATTTCTTTTCTTTATATTGATTTGGTTCTATATCATATTACTATATGAACCAATGCTTTAATCATTTTTTATCCTACTTGACCAAGATAAACATGAGGAAATTTTATGCATCTTTATTTATATGGTTAAGCATTTTTTGTTTGAGTGCTAATTGGCTGCTTTGTAGTAATTATTACATAACAATAATAGTGATATTCATTTTTGTTTGGCTGCATACTCTGCTTTATGGTATTACTTTTGACTCTTTAACCATTTTTGAGTTCTTTTTAGTATTGATAGCAATGACTTAGATTTTTTAGCAATGAAAGAAATGTCCTTTCTTTTCATTTATTATATGTTTCTATTAAAAGAAAAAAAAAAAGAATGGAATTTTCAATAAAGTCTTTGTTTCACTGAATTAGTTTCCTCATACTGAGTTGTTCCATTTTTGTTTTGTTTTTATTTTCAATATCTCATCTATAACCAAATATTTTGAATGAAGATTTTGAGTTTTTTTCTTTTCGTTTTGATTCTTTTGATTGGAGAACTTTTACTTAGCTTGTTTATTCTTTATAAACTATGTTGATGTATTTTAAGCTGATTTATATCATGTAGTTTCTATAATAGGTGGTATTTTATACCTATATAGGTATATCATCCCTTCATGTCTCAAAGCCAACTTTCTTGCTCTGCCAAGTTTTTAACATGTTCAATTCATGATATGTCAAGTTCAAAGATGTCATTTCAGGTGAGAAAACTATAAGGAAAAGAGGACTGCAGTAAGGTAAGTTTCTGATACAAAAAAAATTGATCTTAATTTGTTTTGTGATAATTTACCATGACTGTTACTGCCTATGACACACTTGCATATTATGTGTTTTAATTAGAGCAAAACTCTATTGAAATGTGTGATTTTCTGTCTTTAGTATATATATACAATTGTGTACATAATTGTATAATTTGGAAATAATTAAGATGCTCTTCATATATAAAAAGTATAAGTTAGTTTGGGTTGTTCATAGCATAGCAGCATATCTAATTAGCTTAGCTTCAGCTGATGCTTATTTGTTATAAGTTATTACAAGATCCTCATTAGTATTACAATCTTTGTTATTATAAGTTATTATACATCTTTGTTATTATTAACCGAATCTTTTTGCAAGAGTTTCTATTAGTATAGCTCTTTACTAAAAGGCTTTTACTTTAATTATAATATGCAAATTAATGTAAATCTAATTATTCGATACTTAGAGCCAAGCACTGCCTTAAATTTTAATAATTTACTTAATCAATGTAATTTCATAACAATTTGTAATTTATTATACAATCTTAGAACTCTCTGGTCATAAACTTGCCATGAACAATGCTATCTGTAGTAATATGCAGCTACCATGCATGGTCTTGGTCATGAATCAGAAACCTTTTCTAAAAAGTTGTATAGCATGTCTCAAATTTTTAAAGCTCAGAGTTATATGTATAGAAAAAGAAGTTAGTTAAGTTGGGTATTTCTGTTGGTATACTTAGTTAGGTGTATTTGTTTCTCACGCTAATTCCTGGGATTTGAATGCTCTTGCCATTTCAGGGTTACAAAATTGTTGTATTGTTTGAGAGGATGGCAAGTTGATTATGGAGAACAAAACACAATAAGTTTTTTCTGATTTTTCTTTTTTACTGTTGCTTTTTCATACATAATATGTAATTAGCTGTTGATCCTTTGTGCCCTCGCAAGTAACACCGGAAGAAGTACTAGAAAAAGCTCTACTTATGGTTCAAAATTCTCAAAAGAATTACCTCTACAAGTGTGATAAGTTAAAGTCCATTCGTCAAGATTTAACTGTGCAAATAATTCAAAATCAACTAATAGTAAAGGTTTGTTTCAAAACCTCTCTTTATTTCTCTCATGTAAACATCTACTTATATTTGACTCCTACATGTTAACATTTAATATGTGATGTCAAGGCAACAAGGAATGCATTAAATGCAACATTTAATCTGGATATTAATGCATATATGCTCGGTATAAGTAATTATAATTTTGAGTATCAAAGCATAGAACATATTTTTTGTGTATTTTGTTTTAATATTTTAATTAACTTCACCATGACTTTAGAGGGTTCAATGAAACAGAGTAGTTATACCGGTACCGCCAAGTGAAGCTTTGGTTTTTAACATGTATATAACTTACCATTGTATTCATTATCCATAATTTGTTTTAGGTTTATGAAACTCATGCTCGGTTAGCATTGGAAGTTGGGGACTTACCTGAGTATAGTCTCGATGAACTCTTCTATGCAATTTCACTGCAAATCTTAGCTGCAATCCCTTTATGCTGAAGGAATTGAAGGATGCCACATGGAGTTTGCTGCATACAACTTACTATGTATTATCCTGCACTCTAGTAACAATAGAGATCTTGTATCATCTATGTCGAGGTCAGTTATGATTGGGGGAATTTTGTTCGCTATGTACCATCCTTGTACTGTGTTGAAACACTTGTATTTACCTTCAATCTTTGTTGTGAAATTGAGTTCAGATTATCAAGTGAAGCTAAAGGAGATAATGCAGTAAGGCACGTTCTTGCAGTTCGGGCAGCTGTCACTTCTGGAAACGATGCTATGTTCTTCAGGCTCTTCAAAACAGCACCAAATTTGAACACTTGCCTGATGGGTGAGTTTTGATTAAGTCACTCTCCATTTTAATAAAAATAATTATTAAAGAATGATCGTATTCATGTATGTAAAATTTCTGCAAATCTATATGTTGAAAAGATGCGGTTTTAGGCAGTGAGCTGCATATCAAGATCTTATTGGCCTATGTTACCTGTTTCTTATATCGCTCAGGTTCTGGGCTTCTCTAGTGTTGCTTCTGACAATGATGAAAAAGATTAAGATGGATTAGAGGAATGTATTGAGTGGTTGAAGGCACATGGCGCATGTCTTATTGTAGATAACAATGGAGAGATGCAGCTTAATGCCAAGGTATGTTTAACCACACGCTTTTATTCGGCAGGTGCACCATGTTTGTTATATATGTTTTTTTAATTAATAGCTAAACATTCATCTTATGAATTTGATTTGCTAAATGGTCAAATTTATCAGCTTTTACACTTGTATATATCTTAAGATACACTAGCTGTAGTATAAAAACTAATTATATCAGTATTTATTCTGGTTAAATAGTACCGACCGGCGGCCAATTTATTACAATGTTTAGGATTTAGTATTTTGTATACTGTCTTTAGCAAATTGGTCTAAACTTTTAGATAGGCACAACTAAATACGTGGATATTTGATGTGTTGTTGTTAACATTTCATTTTTAAGATCTGATAGTTATTTTCTGCGTTTATAAATGGGAATATAATTTGATCATGATTATTACCTGTATCTTAGTTGGACACTTTGATTATGATTTTGATCATGAAATCTATACATTTCCCTCATAACCACACTTTATATATTGTGATACTTTTCAGCTTAGTAGTAATTATGAATAGGATGAATTCTTTCAGTTTCCATATAACTGCCATATTCTTTGTCTCTCACTATGAATGATATGATATTTCATGACCTCATTAGTTTTTCTTATGTTTTATTTACCAGATTCAACAAGTGAAGTGCAAAAGAAAATCAAATTTGGAAGGCTTTGGTGTGCTGACATTTAGAAGATCATGAATTCCTACTTTTACTAGATAATAACAATAAAATATTTCTTTGTTTATTTTGCAGATGTGACAAGCGAAATAGAAAAGGATACTTAATTTTGAAGGCTTTGTGTTGGGCAGCTGTAGAATATTTTGTGCTAAAAGTAGTAACTTTTCAATATGTTGATATTTAAGACTACTTGAATACTTAAATAATATTTTGTTGTTGATGACAGTGTTGAATGCTTTAAACTAATTTGTGGATTGTTAATACAATGTTGAATGTTTTTAGTTTTTGTTATTTGAAAATCAAGTTTATTTGATGATGCTAGTATATATTAGAAAGCTAATTTTAATTATATAAATAAAAAATAAAAATATAATAGAATAAATTAGTATTATATAAATGAATATATAATGAGAATTTAAACTTATCTTAATATTAAAATAATAAGACAAATGTGTTATAATATCTATTACAATAACACTTTTTATAAGTAAAGAATTTTGTTATGCAAACTTCATTATATAACACAAAAAATGTGTTATACTAAAGTGTAGTATAACACAAATTTATAAGTATTGAAATGTGTTATATAATCGACTATAAATAATATAATTAAATACTTATCTATTTATTAAATAACACAGAAAGTGTGTTATCGTTGACAGTATAATAACACATCTGTATACAATGATAAAGTGTTATGTAAAGTACCCTGACCTACGATAACATAGTCGGTCTTAACACGTCAAAAAGTGTTATGGTATGTTTTGATAGCACATTTTTGGTCTTATTAAAAGCATTTTTTCTTGTAGTGCATATATTCACTTATGATCCTTGAATTTATGTAGTGGCATGTCTTTAGTCAAGGGATCTGAAATCATTCATTTTAATGCTTGCGTGCTTAATGACCACTTTCATTTTCTTTAACACGCTCCTTTATGGCTAAATACTTAATGTCGATAAGCTAGCTTCGACTACAATTATTGCTATTTTTCAAGCCATAAATACTACAGCTGAATTTGTCGCAAGATTTTTCTTAATGGCTTTAGAAATATAATCTACATTTCTAAGACCTGAAACTCTAAAATTATACACCATACGATGTATCCTCAAAATAGTAAATGAATCTGACTTCTAAAGTGGAAGTAGCAATCATGGTTTTCCACGACACAACTCTACTAGTAAATATAAAACATAATCAAATGTTAAATTATGTGTATCAATATAACTAGAGAGGTCTGAATCAGATTATGTTAACTATTTCTAGATTGTTAGTTCGTCTAAAAATGCATGTAATCCTTGGTATCATAAAGATACCTCATGACTTTGTATGTAGCTCTTAGGTGGTCTAAACTTAAGTTATTCTAATATCATCCCATCAATGTGACAGTAAATGCAATGTCAGGTTTTGAGCTTAGCTTCCGACAACAGAAGCATAAGGAATGTTTTTTTTTTTTCATTTCTTCCCTTTCCAGATCATTATCCAAATACTAGCTCAAATTTAATTTATCACCCTTAATAATAGGAGCAACACTTGGTGAACAATCTTTCATCTAAAATCTCTCTAAAACTTTGTTGATGTAGGCTTCTTGAGATAGACCTAAAAGGCCTTGATATCTATCTCGATAGATCTTAATGCCAATGACATAAGATGCATCATCCATATCCTTCATCTCAGAGTTCTTTGAGAGGAACTGTTTCACCTCATGGAGGAAACCCCTATCATTGCTTGCAAGAAGAATATCGTCCATATATAAAACAAGAAAACAAATCTTACTCCCATTGATCTTCCGGTATATTCATTAATTCATGACATTCTCTTCAAGTCCAAAGGAAGAGATGACATCATGGAATTTTAAATACCATTGGCAGGACGCTTGTTTTAATCCATAGATGGACTTCTTAAGCTTGCATACCAAGTGCTCACCATCACTAGAGGAGAATCCTTCTGCTTGTTTCATGTATACCTCTTCCTCTAGGTCACCATTTAGGAAAGTAGTTTTCACATCCTTTTGTTGTGACTGTAAATCGAAATGAGCAACTAATGCCATGGTTACTCTAAGTGAATCTATCTAAGAAACAGGAGAAAAGATCTCCGTGTAATCAATTCCTTCTTTTTGAGTGAATACCTTAGCAACAAGTCTCGCTTTATGTATCTCAATGTTGCCTAACGAGTCTTTCTTTGTTTGAAGACCCACTAACCCAATAATCCTCACCCAATTAGGCAACTCAACAAGATCCCAGACTTTGTTGCTCTTTATAGAATTCATTTATTCATTCTTGGCATTGTACCACAATTTCAATTCTTGAATGTCCATGGGTTGTGAAAATATTTCTAAATCATTTCTGACTTCAATACACAATGTAGCACTATGAATTTCCAATTTTATCGTTCTAGTTGATCTTCTTATGGCTACACCAGTAAGCTCTCAGGGAGCACGTGGTTTAGCTGGTTTCACATCAACTGTAGGTAATTCGTGAACAACTTAACCCATTGGAACTTCATCATCGACTTGTGGATTTTCAATGAATTGTTGTGGTTGTTCAACATTCGTTTGAATGTGAGGGATGTTTTGAACCACTATCAATCTTAATCCTGAGGTGGAAGGTTCTAAATGATCTTTCTCAGAATTTAAGTCCTTTGATTGATCACTCCCACTAATCAAGTCATTTTCAAGAAATTTTGCACTTCTTGATTCCACATTCCTAGTGCTATAAGATGGACAGTAGAATCTGTATCCTTTCGACCTTTTAGTATTTCTAATGAAATACCTACTAATGGTCCTAGGGTCCAGTTTCTTTTCTTGTGGATTAGACACCCTAACTTCAGACGGGCATCCCCAAACACGTACATGTTACAAACTCGGTTTCCAACCTTTCCATAATTCAAAAGTCATTTTTTACACAACCTTGGTTGGAACACAATTTAATATGTACACAACCATTTTTAGAGCTTTACTCCACAAAGATTTAGGAAGCATACTCCACACCATGTCCAATAGTGTTAGGTTTCTTCTTTCTGCAACACCATTTTTCTCGGGTGTATCGGGCATGGAGTATTGGGCAACGATCCCATTTTTCTTTAGGAAACCTCGCAAACAGACCAGGTGCTTATCCATCCTTAGTGTATCTACCGTAATATTCTTCACCTCTATCTGATCTCACTATCTTAATTTGCCTATTGCATCGTTTATCTACTTCAGCTTTCAATGTCTTAAAGACACCCAATACTCTGCTTTTGTTATGAAGTAAGTAGAGATACATGTAACGTGAGTAGTCATCTATAAAAGAGATGAAGTATTTCTGACCATATGAGTCCATGTTTAGACTACATATAATTGTATGTATGATTTCTAATAATTCAGAACTCCCATGGACACCACTTTTCTAAGACTTGTTGGTATGCTTTCCCTTAATGCAATCCACACAAGTATGAAAGTCAGTAAAATCTAAGGTATTAAGTACCTCATCCTTTATTAACCTCTTAATCCTATCAATGGAGATATGTCTCAATCTCCAGTGTCACAATGTAGAGGAATCCTCATTCTTAACACATCTCTTAATGCCAATTTAAACATGCAAAACATCATGAGTGGTATTGTTTTGTAGATTAATGTAGTAAATACCATCATACATTGTACCGTTCCCAGCTCATTCAGATTGATACAATATGTTAAAATATTTGTCTGAAAATGTAAAGAATATCCAAAAGGTACAAGTCTTGAAACTGAAATCAAGTTTCTAGAAGAACTTGGAACATAAATGGTCTTTTAAAATAAAACTACTACTTAAAACTAAAGTGCATGTTCTTATAGCTTCCACATGTGAGACCATCTGTTTTCCGGATAAGATGTTTTGCTCACTTCCTACTGGCTTCATTAGATTTGTAAACCTTGAATGAAATATGAAATATGGATTGTTGATCCATAATCAATCCACCATGCGTTGATATTAATATTAATCATATTAAATTCATAACATACATATGAAATTACAGTTCTAGTGGTGATGGTAGGCATTTTATTGATCTTAATTGCACAGTAAATGTATGTGCAATTTGGATGGAGGAGAATACTCTCCTCCTACACTTTGGAGTTATCACCCCAAAGTTCGGAAAGTTCTTTTGGAACGTTAGAATAATTTGGTTTGTGATGTTGCATGAATATGATTACAAGTTTAAAAGTATAAATGTTTTTGAGGTTTATATGAATTCATGTTTTTACCAATGTACAAACATGCTGAAGATGAAATCTTATTAAACAAAAATTTCCTGTGGGCTAAATTTTTAATTTAATAAGATTATATGTACATTATGATAGTTTAATCAAACATTTGAAAATCTTAAGGTTCGATATTTCTATCTAAATAAACTATATGATAAAACCATTAAATTATTTATCATAACTACTGTAAGTAGATTAAGAAAAATTAATTTAATATAATATCCTAATTAATTATATAAACATAATAAAATCCCTGTGTGGTAAAATTATTATATCTATATAATTAATCACAATTTATGTCCATTATGTGATCCTAATCAGCTTAATATATAATTTTATATAATTAGAGATGTTGTGGCTACTCCCTAATTATTTAAAATTATATGGTTCACTGGACATTATATTTTAGGCTCAACTTAAATCTTAAGAACAACTATGCAGCAACATAATAGGCAATCACTAAGAGTGCTCCTAGTGTGGTCGTCCGAAGATCATTAAAAACCGTTCTAGATTGAGCATTGTCTCAGCTTCATGCTTATCCATGTTAACTACAAAATTGTTTATGTATTATTCATAACTTAATTATTCTAGCCAATTAATTATTCTAATTAATTAGAGAATATTTTATGAATATTAAAGTGCTAATTTTTAACTAAACTGTATGTTAAAATTTTATGAATCTAATTTATTTAGCACTTAAATTAATTAATGTCTAAAATATTTATGTAATCCTTATTGCCATAATATATAATTTTATTTAACTAAAGATATTGTGGCTACTCTATGATTAAATAAAATATATGAATCACTTAGACACATTTTATTTATGCTTACAAATTTCTGAAATTTTATGAGTATATTTTATATAGCAAAAATTAATTATAATTGAATGTATATTATATCAATTTTTTATGCACTTAACTATACTTATAAAATGTAATAAATTACATAACATGAATAACATTATGTTAATAGTATTTAAGCATAAAAGTATACATATGGAATATATATATATATACATCATGCATTTAAACCCTAAAATCATACATATAATATCTCAAAATTAATTGTACTAATAATAAATATTACATGAATTAAAACATAAATAAACATACAAAATTAGTACAATCCACTACATTTATATGTATGATAAAAATAAATGCAATGATTCCATAAATAATTAAATGACAGAATTAAATTAAAAATTGATGCTTAATGAGGCAATAAATCAATTACTCAATATTTGGTAAATTAATAAATAATTGTACTAATACTTAATTGTAAAACATTAATGTAATTACATACTCGAATTAGTAAAATTATCACTATTGCATGTTCAATAAATAAAAATAAATCATGCAATAAATATACCAAATAAAAAAATTATATTTTAATTAATTTCTAAATAACATATAAATTACTAACATTATATGCTTAATTAAAATAAGAAAAATTAAAATATTAAATTTATTACTTAAATTAATGTAGAAATCAAGAAAAATTTTAATTCCAAAAATATTTTAAAAACTTTAATTTTCAGATTTTTCTTAATTTTTTTTTCTTTTAATTTCTGCTTTGGGGAAACTCAATTTTAATGCACAAATTAATTAAAAAATCATGAACTTGAAGATTTATAACCTTAGGTTGCTAAAGAAACAACTAGAAATCAAACTTTGATTTTCCTTAAGTTTTGACCATGAATAAATATGCAAATTTTTAAAAGCTTTGTTTTCTTAAGTTTCAAACTCATTTTTTTTTCTTTCACAAAATCATTATAAACATGAACTAAATGATTTCTAATGTTATTCTTTATGGAAAAATAAAATTGAAATAACAACAAAATTTGCGCATATATGATGAAACCTATTATTTAGTTGTATTGCCAAAAACTGTTAGAAATTTAATGAATGAAGCATTTCTAACATCAAAATGCAATAATAACACAAATATACAAATCATATACACCAATAAATATGTGTATATATGAAGACAAAACATATATAAATCATATATATATATTCATGCAACAATATCAAGACAGATGCAAACCTGGCTCTGATACCAAATGTAAGATTAATTTAATCTATATGCATTAACAATTCTAATATGCGGAATAAACTGTATATGATTGTTACAAAAATAATAAATAAAGGAGATTGATAAATTATACCTCCAGCCATTGATTTGATAACCTCGATCTAAAGTCTTTAGATCTGCAAAAGAAAAGGAAAAGAGAGTTAGAGAGAGTAATGGACTTCCAAACTCTCACTAGCTCTTTAGATGGAGTATGAGAATGAGCCATGAACTTGGGGACCAAAACCCTATATTTATATAGATGAGACATTCCATCAAGGTCTCTGCCACAATTAATATAAGAATATTTGACTTTCAATAGGATATGAAATATTGGGTAACTCAATATTGAGTAACTACCTTAAATGCTGACCATATTGAGAATATCTGTCAATTAATATCAATATTGATTTTAATCATAATCAATTAAAATTAATGATTTTTGATAATTCTAATTAATATAATAATATATTCTAACATTACTAATATTAAAAGCGGAAGATATATCAGAACCATCATCCAAAGTTAAAGATTTCATAGAATTGGTTGCTCATCTTTGAGAAAAAACTTGGTATTTTTATCACCTTCCTTAAGCCAACTGATTCTAGAACATTGCCTCCAGTAAATTTCTTCCCTATATAACATACTATTTATTTGGGATTGAAGAAAATTTATTCTCTGAGAATGTTTCAAAGAAGCAAGTTCCTCTTGAGTAGATTTAAGCCTAAGATTGAAATGAGAAAATTTTGAAGCACTCCAACTCGTAAGCGAAACAGTACATGTTTTTTTGCTTATTAAGTAATACGCCAATAGGATTATTAATATTAGAAATACTACTAGAAGCAAACATAGAAGAGGTAGAAGAACTATTCCAAGCATCACTAATAGTTTTCAAACTATAGGATTACGTCAACCAATTATTTTCGAAGAAAAAATGACGATTGTAAAAAGCTAAAACAACATTATTATCTAAAATAAACTTAATAGCTCTATGATTCGAACCATAAAAATCCAAATGATATAACAAAGCATTAGGAAACAAGTGACACCAAAGACAATTAGCAATACCCCAATCTAATCTCTCATGAATATTACCAATACCAGGATGATTATTATAGTCCAAGTATATTTATTACAAATATAAGGTAAAGGAAACATAGAACAATTATTCAAAAAGTTCTTAAAATCAGCCAAATGAGAATTTGTAGGCAAAGGTCCTCCTTTTTTATCATATAAATTAAGATATGAATTAAAATCCCCAAGAACTAGCCAAGGCAAAGATTGACCAACATCGTACAAACGATTAAGCAAAGACCAAGTAACCTTTCAATTGTTAGAAACTGGGGAACCATAGAATCCAGTAAAATGCCATGATATATTATTATAAGAAACAAAACAGTCTATATGATTAAGAGAAAAAGATAGAACAGTAACATCAATATGACTTTTCCAAAGAAGAAGTAAACCTCCCCCTAGATTTTCCCTTGGAACTTCTATCTTATTCTCAAAATGCAACATTTTTTTCGATCTACGAATAGACCCTCTAGATAGTCTTGACTCTATAATAAACAGAATAAACGGTTTGTGTTGCTTAACTAAAAGGGAAAGTTGAGAAAATGCACAGGGATTCCCCAAACCCCGAGCATTCCAACTCAAAATGATCATATAATAAACTAAAAAGCACAAAAGAAAAGGAAAATAGAACAGTGGTGAATCAAATTCAGATAATCCAGAGAAGCATAACCTAATTTTGAAATAGAATTTGTAACAGTACAAGATAAATAGTACATAAAATCAAATCAAGAGAACAATTGGTACCGAAATTGAATAATGGATAAAGGATAAAAACTAAAAATAATAATACAGAGAAATAGAAAAAAATGATTAACATACAAGAAAACCAGAGCTTAGTATTACAAAGATTAGATTAAAGGAAACAGAGGAAATAATATTGTAAAATGCCCTCTCTCAACTATCTTTGCAAAAATATCATTTTATACTTATTTTGAAAAATGATAACAATTATCCAAAAGGTTCAGTGGAGCTATATTAAAAACATGCAATATGGGCACATTTGTTCAAAACAAAATAGAATGTCTTTCGTGCAGTTCATAAGAGAAAAATAACTAAAGTCCCACTGAAATTTAAATAAACATGATAAAACTCAACGTGAGTATATTGGTGTTCCTAAATCGTTTTCGTTCATAGCTCCCCACGACATGCACACATGACTTTGGAATCCCGGAGCTCACCATGCGTGCCAAACAGAAATTCTATCGTCTACCTGAAAGGGAAAAAATAAGGGGGTGAGCTAAAATCCCAATAAGGAAGTACAAGCATAAAACATAACAAATAATCACAATAACAAATGTCTAAGCATCATAACTTTAAACTGAAATAACATAGGCATTCCATAATAAGCATAATCTTTATATGAAAACAACATTAACATATAAACAATATCTCTATGAGGTAACCAAAAATGCATGTCCCAATATAACCTCATCTTGCCCTTAGGGCTCTTGGCGCGTCCGCCTCTGAGTTATATGTTATACCTTCGTAACTCCTATTGTTCTATCGCGTTCAACATGCTAACAATACTATGCTCTTCGAGTGCAATCATAAAACATATCAATAACATCTTGTTCATCTCATGATAATAGATCAATTCTCAAACATCCCAGCATATTGCATAAGAATCCACCTAACTTCCTTACCTCTAGAGCTATTAAAAATGGCGACTTCACAACGAGCCTAGAATAATCAATCAAACACTCGTTTTAATGTCATGTGAAACCACACTTAAACATACAAGCATACCCCACGTGTGCATGAGCCATGCACAAATGCACCTAACTCACACATCAAGCCTCACATAAAATCACAAAAAGAATAACGTCGTTTCTACTAGTTAATCCTTAATGATTTTTAAACAAATATCATGAATTTAATCAAATAACATGTAATTGCACTTGAAAGTACTCTTGCATGTAACATGCATACGTGAGATCATTCTAAAAAACTTGTTTAAAGTTGAAAATATTAACGTCTTTATTTTCTTGTTAATTTTACAAAAATTTCAGCAAGCATTACAAATCTCAAAATAAATTACCAACTTAGTTGCTATTATTTATTCTCTTAAAGCATACCAATATCATACATAAATTTTATTCCAAAATTTATTTTACTCATAAGTTGTACAAAACATAAACTTGTTTATTATTTAATAATTTATTTTGGAAACCCACTTTTCAAAATTATTATTTAACTGTATTTAAAGCTCCTTTTTTAATATGGAAAAATTAAGAAAATAACATTTTTCTTTAAACTAATAAAATGTGACATATATATATATATTAGAAATCGTTAGGTCATAAAATCATATTATTTAAAATTGGCAAAAGAACTCACAACATGTACATTTTTTAGAAAAATAAATCTTAAGCATTTTTGGGTTCCAAATTTTTACAACTCTTAAGAATAAAATTTCAGCACATGTCATATTAAAAAAAATGCAAGACACATGCACTACTACAAAATTGACGTGGGACGACAGTTCAAAACTGTGGTAAGAACGTTCATATATCAGTTCTAATATTGATATGCCATGCAGTGTAGTGTCATGCACTAGAAAGAGATGACAGTTTATGGGCAAGCGTCGTTACATGAGACAATATGTTTTAGGCAAACATTGTGCCATGTGCTACATTTGACAACATCAAGTATTGAACTATTGTCCTATAACGTCTTCTAAGTGAAAAAAAAAAAAGAATGCACTTGTACAACAACTCTTTGGAAACTGATGTACCATACAAAAAAAAATGAGAATTTTTTTCCCTATTTTAAACCACTATATTCATGCAAAATTTCCTTAATAATTACAATATAATCAAGTCAAAATCACCCATCATACAAAATCAACAAAATTCAGTATATTATAAAACTAAAGTTACAAGATCAAAATGTATACTTCTTGCCTTAACTATGTAAATACACCATGGTCTTAACTATGTAAGTGCATGCCTTAACTATAATTAGTTTGTTTTTGAATTATGATTTCAAAAGTACCCTAGCTTCGGCTCATCCGCTCAAGGAGCTTAGCTGCCCATTCATTTTGAATTTCATTAATTTCCTCAAGGTTATATGCGTTCTTCCCACCACACTACAAAAATAAAAATTAAGTTAGTTTCTAAATTGAATAGAAATATAGTTCAACTATTATAAATATACTTACAATTGTAGTTAGCCATCGGATGGGTGCCTCATGCAAGCAATACTCCTTCATCATCCTTATGATATAAAAGTCGCACTCTATCAATGAGGTATGACGAGGGCAATTGACCATTTTCCACTTGTAACTTTTTTCATTCCTCATGGTCTTTCTCTTAATGTGCAAAGAGACACTATATATACATCAATATGAAGAACATATATTTTTTTTTGTATCACCATATTATAATTTAGAATAAGTTCAAAATATATTACCAGTTTCGTCAGATCATTTGGAGGAAAGTTTCTAAGTAGATCGAGATAGTAATACATGTTATTATCTGACTCAATGATCACTAACATCCAAAAAACGTCTGCATTGAAAATAAAGTTTTCAATACAACTAACATCCAATAATTTCTCAAAACTTTCTAATTAACATCATAAAACTAAAAGAAAAAGTCATTAAATGTACTTCTTGATGCTTATCAACTCTAAACATTTGAGCAAATGAATATTTAGTTCAATATATAAATATAAACAAATAATAATGACCATCTAAACATCACTTTGAGTAAATAAATAGTTTACTTCTATAATTCGCAAGTATGTATATATATTGTTACACCCAGATTTCGAGATAAGAAGTTATGACCCCGAAAAATGGGCTCATCAGGTGTGAGCTCGAAATGTATGAAGACATCATATGGTCCAACCATTAAAGCTCTTTGAAGTAAAACAACGACCTCGAGGATGTGTAACCTCGAATATTCTATGAGCTCGCGATGGGCAATGGCATGACACTTAAATATATTTTTCATCAATTGCCTTCAGGCGGGATAGCTCGAGCTCAGGAAGTGCAAGCTCGGGTGTGACAGCCTCGTCAGCACCTACCTATCTTGAGCATAGCGTGACGTTGGGTGACAAGCTCGTGATTGACCCATAATTCTTGACAGACTCAATGCCAATTGCTGATGTCGAAGATCTGATGAATCACTTGGGATAGCCCATTACGTGTGAACATGTTTATTGTTGTGCAATCCCAATATTTAAGGGATATCATTTAATCTGTTATCCGTTCCCGATCTTCATGGGACGTTTCCGTGTATATAGGAGATAATGCATTTAATATCATTATTTCAATTGATTTACATAATATCTTCTCGAAATATGTGGGAATGAATTCTGCAACCTTCTCTATAAATAGAGAAGGAATCACCACTTGTAAAGGAAGAATTTTTGGTTTTCTGGAGAGAAAAACCTGGGTAATTCATCTCTGAAGAATTTCTAGAAAACTCCCAAGTCTTAATAACATAGACTCGTGGACTAGGCAGAATTAACTGCTGAACCACGTAAAAATCCTCTTATTTTTCTTCATTATTCATTTGCTTCATTGTTTTATTGTTTAATTGCTGTACAATTTAAGTTGAGAAAAAACAACGTCAACAGTTTGCTGCTTTCATTGAGAGCATTAAGCATTACGTGCGTGAGTCTGTTCAGTCAAAAAAGCCTTCCTGAATCAACAATGATAGCGAATGATCCCAATGTTCCTAAGGAGGAAATTTTAGATGAAGCTGACTACCCCCGACGCCCTGGAAAGCAGCCCATGGTGAATTCGGACCCTGATGAGAGGAGTGGATCATCCGACTCTCGGGGACCACCAGCCCGCAGGGACGATGAGGACATGTGCTACAATCCTGAATGATATGTCGCGATAGTGGAGCTCAAAAATCGTCAACTGCGTAAGCAGTTGGCAGAAGCCAAGAAATGTACCGAGGAGCTAGCCAGATTAGCTGCTGAGGCACAGGCAGCTCAAGCCCCACCTCCGCTAGAGGCCCAGGCTCCGCCTCCATGGGATGTTCATGTTCCACAACGTAGGCCTCAAGGCTGACCGCGCAAAAACGCTGCCACCCGAAGAACGGAGCAACCTCCGCCGCCAGCAGAAAAGCCTGCTCCGTCAAGGCCCCAAAGAAGTAATGGATGGCAGCCACCATCACCCATAAGGCACCCACCATTGCCAATAAGGTATCCCTCACTAACTCGAAGAAACACACAACCGACCCAGGGTGATAGGGAAAGGCGAGCTGGGCGAAGGCGTGGAAATGGGAAGACTGCTAGGGAGCATAGAGGTACCCAACCCATGAGAAGCCAAATGTCTCGGTGTCACACTATTGAGACGAGGCAACCGGCAAGGAACCCATCTCGAAACAACCGTGCAACGAGCCATGTCAGTGAAGGCTCGAGAGACACTAGATCGGTCAATATGTATGACCAGGGACGTAGAGATACTGGGAATCGAAGGGATCACCCAGATTTATGAGAACACCTGAACCATAACTAGGGGAATGATAATCCATCGAACCTAGTTCTAAGGGATCATCTCAATGGGCACAAGAACCCCGTACCAAGGCGTAAAACTGGGGTTGTAATCAACGATAACTAGTTCCCACTGCTTCAAGTCAGACCCCCCGTGGATCCAGTCCAAGAAAGGATTGAGCAATCGGAAAGAGCATTCAAGCTCTTACAAAATGAACGAGGTTGGGAACGAGACGAAGAGTTCGACAAAGAACTCAAACCCTTTGCCCCCCATATTTCCAGCACCCCATTTCCTTAGGGATTCCGAATTCCTCATGTCCCACCATTTAATGGGATTTCGGATCCGTACAGTCATTTAAGTATGTTCAACACAATCATGCGAGCCAGTAATGTGGGATACGAGCTCAGATGCATGTTGTTCCTAGCCTCGCTCACGGGACCAGCGAAGAACTGGTTTGAGAAGTATAAGAGACATTAGATTGCTTCTTGGGATCAATTATCTAGAGATTTCAAGAAGCAATTCAAAGCCATGGTCAGAATTAGGCCTGAGGCATCTGCCTTGACCAATGTCCGACAGCAGCTGAATGAAACATTGAAAAGTTTCCTCACAAGGTTTAATTTGGAAGTCGCCTGAGCTCGTGACGTCGATGACAGTGGCCATTTAATGTCTCTCCGAGCCGAAGTAATGCCTGGAAGTCCTCTTTGGGAGGATATGCAGAGGAAGCCCGTAAGGTCCTTAACCGAGTTCAATCGACGAGCTTAGAGGTTTGTTAATGTAGAAGAGGTGAGGTCAGCATTAAATATGACCTCTCACCCATAACTACAACAACAAACACAAACTCTGCCTCGACCTCAGCGGATCCTACGACCTCAAAACCCCCTGGGGACAACCCTTCTAAAAGGAAGAAGAATGAAGGGAATAACCCCGACATGGAAGGAGGAAAGAAGAAGAAAGGGGAAAGATATTTCTCCGTATACAAAGTGTATACCGAGCTCAATGAGTCTCGGGAGAATATCTACCTGGCTAATGAAAACCAGGTCCCTTTCAGATGGCCGGACCCCATGAGGAACCAAAAAGTGAAAAGAGACTCCAGCAAGTACTACAGATTCCATAGAGATATCGGACATATAACCGATGAGTGCTAGAAATTAAAAGATGAGATCGAAGGTCTGATCTTGAGAGGATATTTCAGGCAAAATGTTAGAAATGAAAACCCCAATCAGGCTTCCACCAGCCAGAGGGCAGTAGTAGCTCCACCTGCCCAGAATAACAACTCCTGAGCAAGGGAGGACGAATGACCCCCTCCGATTGATGGAGAAGATGTCATAACCAATTTGGGGGGACCACATATTGCAGGATTGGGCAGGAACGCCCAGAAATGATATGTGAATGAACTGAAAACTGGTGATGGGTCTCCCTACGAACTCGAACCCAGAGCTCCAAAACAACAAAGGGTTGAATCTCAATCCATAACTTTTACTGAGGATGATGCGTCTCATGTACAGTTTCCTCACAATGACCCGTTGGTCATCACCCTTCAACTCACAAACAAGAGGGTACACCGAGTCCTGGTTGATAACGGGAGCTCAGTAAATATCCTCTACAAGGCCACCTTAGAAAAGATGGGACTCATGCTTCACGACCTAAAGGCCTGTGCAACAACGTTGTATGACTTTTCAGGAGAAGGGATTTCCTGTATGGGATCCATCGAACTCCCCATAACCTTGGGAGACTTCCTGGTCTCGACAACCAAGATGATGGAATTCGTAGTAGTGGATCTGCCATCGGCCTACAACGTACTGCTCGGAAGACCCGCCCTAGTAGGGCTGGGGGCAGTTTCGTCTGTAAGGCATCTGGCCATCAAGCTCCTGACTTCTAGTGGCATCGGGACTTTGAAAAGGGCCAGCTCATAGGGAGAGAATGCTATAGCCTTTTCGTTAGTGGAAAGAAACATACAAGTGCACAAGCACTTGTCGTAATTCAGAATAAAGATGGGACAGTCTTCGAGATACACGAAGAAATTGATCCAAGAATAGAAGAAAGGGCTGATCTCGAGCTGTTAGAGGAGCTCAAAGAGGTCAAGCTCAAAGAGGTTGACCCCCCGAAAACTGTGAAGGTGGGGAAAAACCTTCCGGAAGAAACGAAATAGCAATTAATTTGCTTTTTGAAAAAGAACCAGGATGTTTTCGCGTGGTCACATTCGGACATGGTAGGGATAAGTACAAATGTGATGAGCCATGCTCTTAATATTGACAAGAGCTTCCCCCCGAAGCAGCAAAAATGAAGACTCTTGGACGATGACAGGAAGAAGGCCCTGAAGGAAGAGGTCGACAGGTTGAAGGCAAATCAATTCATATGAGAAACCTTCTACCTAGATTGGGTCGCTAACCCAGTACTAGTTCTGAAACCTAATGGAACATGGTGAACCTATATTGATTACTCAAACCTCAATAAAGCATGTCCTAAGGATTGCTTTCCCCTAGCTCGGATCGACCAGCTCGTAGATGCCACAGCTGGGCATGGACTTATGTCGTTCATGGATGCTTATTCTGGATATAACCAGATTGCCATGCATGACCCGGACCAAGAGCATACACGTTTTGTGACAGATAAAGGACTGTACTGCTACAATGTCATGCTGTTCGGGCTCAAGAATGCTGGAGCCACATACCAACGGCTCGTAAACACAATGTTCTTCGAACAGATAGGTAATAACATGGAAGTTTATGTTGATGATATGTTAGTTAAATCTAAACATAACAATAACCATGTGGACGACCTTGAAGAATGCTTTGCCGTGCTACGGAAGTACAACATGAAGCTCAACTGCCAGAAATGCTCTTTTGGAGTATTGTCGGGGAAGTTCCTAGGTTTCATTGTGAACGTTCGGGGAATAAAGGCTAATCCTGACAAGATCCAAGCGTTAATTGACATGCCCTCACCTCAAAAGCATAAGGATGTCCAGAGTTTGAATGGACAAATGGCAGCATTAAGTAGGTTTATCTCGAAATCTACAGACTGCTGTCTTCCATTTTTCAACCTTTAGAGAGGGGGAAAAAATTCGAGTGGACAGAGGAATGCGAGCTAGCATTTCAGGAGCTCAAGAAGCGCCTCGCGGATCCTTCTAACTTGTCAAAACCTGTCACAGGAGAAATTTTGTACCTATATCTCGCTACAACCGAGCACGCCATTAGCACCGTGCTCGTCCGAGAAGAACAGAAGGTGCAAAAGCCAGTATACAATGTCAACAAAAGGTTACTGGGGGAAGAATCAAGATACCCCTTGATGGAGAAGTTGGCTCTCAACCTAATTCACTCATCTCGAAAGCTCCGACCTTACTTTCAAGCTCACCCCATCCATGTGCTGACCGACCAAACACTACAACAAGTCTTATCCAAGCCAGAAGCCTCACGCCGATTACTAAAATGGGCTGTTGAGCTCGGGCAATTCGAGATCACTTATCATCCGAGGACAACCATAAGAGGACATGCCTTAGCAGACTTCACAGTGGAATGTACTGGAATGACTGACGATGAAGTTATAACCCCAGCCCGTGAGCTGTGGAAACTTTATGTCTATGGATCTTCCAACGAAAATGATCGGGGGCAGGAATCATACTGATCACCCTAACTGGGAGTCGATTTCCCTCCACTTTGAGATTTGATTTCGAAACGTCTAACAACGAGGCTGAATACGAAGCTCTACTGGCAGGACTTCGAATAGCCAAGGAACTCAAGGCTAAGGCGATACATTGCTACAGTGACTCCCAGTTGGTGGTCAACAAAATTTTAGGGGAATACTAGGCTCGTGGGACAAGAATGGCTGCATATTTAGAAAAAGCAAAAGCAGCTCTTGAACATTTCGAGTTCTACACAATAGAGCAGGTTCCCTGAGAACAAAATTCTAATGAAGACGCCCTAGCCAGGCTCGCCACATCCACCGAGGTCGACGAATTGAACGTTGTACCAATCCAGCATTTATCGACGCCTAGTATAAGCGAGCCTGAACAGGGAGATGTCTACATGATTAACTCCGAGCCAACTTGGATGACCCCAATAATTGAGTACCTTGAAACTGGCATTCTCCCAGCAGAACAAAACAAGGCTCGAAAACTGATGTATCAGATTCCCAGATACACTATTGTGGAAGGAAGGCTATATCAAAGATGATACTCTATGCCACTACTCCAATGTGTGACTCCACCCGAGGCTAAGAAGATCCTAGAAGAGATACATGAAGGATTCTGTGGGGACCACACTGGGGGGCATAACCTATCTAAGAAAATTATATGCCAAGGATACTTCTGGCCCACTATCAAAGCAGACTCATTTGATTATGTCAAGAGATGCGATAAATGTCAACGGTTTGCCACAATCCCACGAGCTCCACCTTTCGAGCTAACTATGATGACCTCCCCATGGCCATTTGCAGTCTGGGGAATTGACCTCATAGGCTCGTTGCAAACTGGCAAAGGTGGAGTTAAGTACGCAGTAGTCGCGGTAGATTACTTTACGAAGTGGACCGAGGCCAAACCTCTGGCAACAATTACCTCAAAGCAAGCCTTGGACTTTGTGGTAAAAAATATAATCTGCCAATATGGAATGCCAAGGAAGATAGTATCGGATAATGGTACTCAGTTCGATAGTGAACTGTTTACCAACTTTTGTGAGAAAAATGGGATAATAAAGAGCTTCTCCTTTGTGGCCCATCCCCAAGCGAATGGCCAAGTCGAGGCTGTGAATAAAACCCTGAAGAGTTCTATGAAGAAGAAATTGGAAGAAGCTAAGGGAAAATGGCCCAAAGAGTTTCCCCAAGTCTTGTGGGCATATCGGACCACAGCTCGTACTTCAACAAGACATACCCCTTTTTCTCTGACATATGGATGCGAGGATGCTACCAATCGAGGTCGAAATACCCACTATTCGTACCCACTCTTATGATCAAGCCTCGAACCAATCCCAGCTCGAAGTAAGTCTGGACCTGATTGGAGAAAGATGGGATGAGGCTAAACTAAAAAATGCAGCATATCAGCAGCGAGCTACCCGGTATTTCAATAAAAAGGTTTGAGACAGAAAATTCGGTTTAGGAGATTTGGTGCTAAGGCGTGTGTTCTTAGCTACGCGGGACCCGACTGCTGGCGTGCTCAGGCCTAATTAGGAAGGACCTTATCAGATCAAATCGGTTATTTGACCTGGAGTCTACAAATTGGCAAGATTGAACGGGGATTTGGTACCACGAGCATGGAATGGCGAACATCTACGACCTTACTATCAATAGTGTAGGAATGATGTCACCTGTAACCGTGCTTGTTTATCTTTACTATGCTTCTGTTAATATATTCAATTCAGAATAAAGTTCATTTTTGTTTCAATATGTTGTATTTTTTGCAAACTCTCTTAATTTAATAACTTATGGTCA
This sequence comes from Humulus lupulus, assembly GCF_963169125.1. Classification (NCBI taxonomy): domain Eukaryota; kingdom Viridiplantae; phylum Streptophyta; class Magnoliopsida; order Rosales; family Cannabaceae; genus Humulus; species Humulus lupulus. The sequence goes on along the minus strand of NC_084801.1, from coordinate 139,106,620 downwards.
CACTCATAGGATATTAAGGGGGCATTAGTGGTATATATACCGTAAGCTTGAAAAAATAAAAAATAGCATACACGAAAAGAATAAAAGTGTTTGAACATAACCAAATACGCGAGCTAAGATAGTCTGGACATAACCAAATTATTAAAAGAATAAAAGTGTTTGGATATAACCAAATACGCGAGCTAAGATAGCTTGGACATAACCAAATTATTAAAGAATAAAAGTATTTGGACATAACCAAATATGCGAGCTAAGATAGTTTGGACATAAACAAATTATTAAAGAATAAAAGTGTTTGGATATAACCAAATACGCAAGCTGAGATAGTTTCGACATAATTTGGACGTGACCAAATTATTAAAAAATAGAAGTGTTTGGATATAACTAAATGCGCGAGGCAAGGTAATTTGGATAAAACCAAATGCGTGATCTAGACATAACTAGATAAAAAATATTTGTGTATGGATTACGAACCAAAAACATGACCTAAATAGGTTTGGAACAAACCAACTAAAACTAATCAATGGAAAGTTGGAATATAAATAAACCTACTTCAAGCTAAGTCGAGATCGAGGCTGGAATATCTTGCAAAAAGATAGTTTCAACCTCATAGCTTTGGGGAGTTACCCGAGGACGAGGAAAAGTAACTAGAAAAGTAGGATATAACTAAACTACCTACATTACACGCCATATAAGTACTTTCGAGTGCATGGTAAAAGTATGTTCCGACCTTGACAAGTAACGAGATCAAACACAGATACATCGAGTAAAATGTGCATGAATGCATTGAAGCTCGAGCTTAAATCCACCACATGTTTGTATGAATAAATAGACATAAGGACACTTTTAATATAAATTTCTTGAAATATTTCGACTTAAGAAATGTAAAGCAAAAATATTAAAGTAAAGTCAAATACGGTATTATAAATATCATAAGAAAATAGCTCTTTTACGAGCTATAAATTGTCTTAGCCCCAAGGGCATAGAAAACAAAAGATAAAAACTATTACAAAGGTTTGAAAGGGACGCAGCCTCGGATCGAGATTTAGGAGGAAGGAGTGCCCTCCTTAGCCTTCTCAACATCCTTCTTAGCCTTCTCTACCTCCTCCCAAGCAGCCTCCTTCACATCAAGCCGAGCTTGCCATTTGGCCACGAGCTCTTCCTCAAAAGAGCCTAGGAAGCTGGTATTGAGATCGGCGTTACTGGCCCAGATCTTGTACATGGCCAGGTCAACCGCCCGATCCTTCTTCTCCTTAAACTCTTCGAGAAGACGAGCCTTTTCGCCCTCCATTATCTCGAAGATGGCCTTTTTCTCCTCCTCAAGCTTGGCATTGATCTTCTCAAGCTCCTCGAGCCTGGCATTCAGCTTCTCGAGCTTCAGCCTCCATCTCTGCTTTTGCGGCCTTGAACTCGTCAGCAAGCTTGATTTGAAGATCCTTCGACTCTTGGGCATAGGACATGCTCGAGTGGACCTCATTGTTCAACTTGTAATTAAGCTGAACAAAGGCAGTAAGAGACTGAAACACAAACAAATCAAGTTAGAACATACACTAAGCATAATTACAACAAATAATAAGGTGGGAGAGGTTACCGCAGCAGCGAGCTCAGCACTCTTGTCGTAAAGAGTGTTGCAGTCCCGAGCATTATTCAAAAACTGCCACTGGGGAGCCTCAAAGCCGCTAATGCTCTGGTTTACCCGAGACAGGACATCCGAGCCAAGTGTAGCCCCATGGGTCCCGGCACCATTGTCAACTACATACTCATCAACATGAGTAGAAATTGACAACATGCATGTGTTGGAGGCCGTGGGCTTCTTTGGAAGTGGGCCGAGCGTCGAGCGGACCATGATGGCAGGAGGCACAGGGGGACACTTGTGGTGGAAGCTTTGACCTAGGAGGCAGGGTCCACGGCCGGGCTCGTAGCAATGGGAGCTGGGGGAGGAGGGGTCTTCTCAGTCCTCTTAGAGACCTTGGCAGGCCGATCAGACTTCTACGAGGCTCTTGGGCGCTTACTCCTCTTAGCCCCCTCACCACTGGCGAGCACTGTGTCGAGATCGGAGTCCATAGTACCTGCACAATCACACCACATTATAAGAAATTCTAAGACATAAAAAGTTAGCATAACGCAGACAGTCAAGGAATAACAAGACAAGTAATGAAGAACCTAACTGGAACTCTCCCTTGAGCTCGTGCTCGGCGACCACGTAATTCCCCCATCTTCGGAAGAGGTAGGGGGAGTCCCTTCCCTATATGTGGAATTCAACCTCGAAAGGTCACTATAATCATTTGTCTCGTATTGGACAACTATTCCATCCCAGACCTCGTTCAGACTATACATAGTATCGTACTTACCTAGCCAACTATCAAACCTATGAACCCTCTCATCTACCCAGGACCATACATAAAAGTGGTTCCTATCATCTTCACTCAAGATTAAAGTGTCGGGCTTATGCTTAAGTAGCAAAGGAGACCATAAGTCCGAGCTAAGCATGACCGTACCTCTGTCGCTCGAGCTCGAAGCCTCGTCATTGGCCTCGTTCCCTGACCGCGAACTCCTGCGATGTTGAGCTGGGGATAGTGTCTTAGAGCTTCGCCTCAAAGGAAGGCTGCCGGTTGGGAGAGGCACAAACTCCCACTTGGTGTATTTCTTGTTGGACCAATCATTTGTGGATTGAGCCTTCTCTAGTAGACCACAGGCTCGAAGCCTATCTTCATGAAGAAGATAGGAAAGGGTACGCCTACCATAAGGGAGTTGGAGAAAGGTCTCCTTGTCCTCCTTCATCTCATTGGTGGGATTAGGTCGATGATAATTGGCTAAAGAAGTGAACATATTATGAGTGGTTTGAGCCTAAGCAAAAAATTCGAGCGCAAAAAGAAAAAAATCGTATACTTACAGATTCGTCTGAACGAATAGTATCTGGAGGGAGCTAGGCCATCTGTCCCAAAGAAAGCCAGCTTGAAGATGGGGGGATGGTTCGGTAGATCCTCGAAGATTTTCTTCTCCTTGGGATAACTCGAGAGATGGTAGAAGTCGTCTCCTCCCCGAGCTTGGGAAGATTTCTTTTCAATCAAAAGAGATACAAAATCACCTTTGGTGAAGGTCCTTCCCACTTTAGCTCGTGGTAAAGCGACCTCAGGGCTGACAAAACCCTGTATGAGTTGGTGTTGAGTTGGAAGGGAGTGAGCCCGACGAAATCCAAATAGTCCTTGAAAAAGGACTTCAAGGGCAATAAGGCCCCTGCCCTCATGTATTCATGGCTCTAAGCCGCATATTTTAACTTATTGTAGGGATTACCATCTTCCGGGGCGCGACAACTTCGTTCGTGGGAGGTTGGAGCTCGACACCTCAGTGAGCCTGCTAGTCCAATTCCGTGAAGGGCCAAGATGTCAGAGATCTACCCTAGTGAAGAAATCGAGCTCCAATAATGCTCGGCCTCGAAAAATTCTCCCCTCGCGATGGGAATGGTGGTTGGCTGCGAAGTAGAAGGGGGATTTGATGGTTCTTCCATCAGTGAAAATTGGAGATCGCCCGGTTTGAATGCGATGGTCACTTTAAGAGTGGGATCGAGGGGGATTGGTCTAGGCTCGGGGCCTGGATCTGGGTAGATGGCGACCCTAAGTCTCTTCCTTTTTCTCTCTTCGACCTCATCAATTTGACGACGAAAGTGAGCTCGAGTGTCTTCTTGCTCACGCCTTAGTTCGTGCTCCCGAATCAAGCTCTGATTCCGAGTAAAAGGTGACTCAGGGATCGGAGTTGCCGGTGAGTAAGGAATCGTGAGTTTTGACCCCCACTGCTTTTCCAAATTCTGCGACATCTAGCAAGAAAGGAAAAGGGTGAGGGCCAGACGAACAAGAAGAATAATCATAAAACTCAAGATAGTCTGAGCTCGAATACTCGAGACTATGGAAGGATCTCAGTCAAAAGAGTGAGATTAGGCTCGGCACATGTATTCCACATAAAGGGGACAATTGGATTTATTTTTGAGAATCCCGGATTTTCAGGGAAAAAGTTGGCGGTACCCAAAAAGTGAAATTTTTGGGAAACGTGCAAATTGAAAACCCTAATCCTGTACCAAATTTCTTGGTCTACACGATACGATAGTTGAAATCAAGACAACCAAATAGAATGCAAAAATCTGGGTATGAAAAATCTTAACAATAGAAGAGCCTAAAACCTACACGGTATTGATTGAAGCATTCTAGTATAAAACTAGTAAATGTACCTAAATGCTACTCCAACAATAAACATGCATGGAAAAAAACAAAGTATATACACAAACATATGGGGATCAAGAATAAACACTTACACAATGTAGATGGTGGAAACAGAGAAATGGATGACCGAAGGAGAGGTTGCAGAAACGATCTCACATAGTCGAACAGGCCGACGGTGCTTTGTTTCCTCGGCTTGGAGAACATACAACAGTAGAACGGGTTTTTAAGTTCTGGGATTTTGTTCTTCTCTTTTCTTTGGAAGCTTGAAAATGTAAAAGTGAAATGAAGAAGACGATGGCATATATATAGGTCCCCAAAGGATACAAAACGACGAAATGATCTGAACCCTTGGCCAATTTTGATATCTGATCAAATGGCTAGGGACAAATGAGAGACTGGCGCCATAAAGTTGGCAGGCGGATGGACGTGCATGTGGTGTAAAAGGCACTCAAGTACTCTGATTAGTCAATACTTGGCTGACGCGTGTCCACACTCGAGTGCAATTGGTGGTACACTTTCCAAGAACGACAATTCAAAAGTTTCCTTCTCATAGGATTCGAACTGACACTTTTGAGGGGGCAAAATGTTCCACCCATATTTTGAGATAAGAAGTTATGACCCCGAAAACTAGGCTCGTCAGGTGTGAGCTCAAAATGTATGAAGACATCATATGGTCCAACTGTTCAACCTCTCTGAAGTAAAACAACGACCTCGAGGATGTGTAACCTCGAATATTCTCTGAGCTCGCGATGGGCAATGACATGACACTTAAATATATTTTTCATCAATTGCCTTCAGGCAGGATAGCTCAAGCTAGGGAAGTGCAAACTATCCAGAGCAAAGCATGAAGTTGGGTGACAAGCTCGTGAATGACCCATAAGTCTTGACAGACTCAATGCCAATTGCTGATCTCGAAGATCTGATGAATCACTTGGGATAGCCCATTACGTGTGAACATGTTTATTGTTGTGCAATACCAATATTTAAGGGATATCATTTAATTTGTTATCCGTTCCCGATCTTCATGGGACGTTTCCGTGTATATAGGAGATAATGCATTTAATATCATTATTTCAATTGATTTACATAATATGTTCCCGAAATATGTGGGAATGAATTCTGCAACCTTCTCTATAAATAGAGAAGGAATCGCCACTTGTAAAGGATAGATTTTTGGTTTTCTGGAGAGAAAACTCTGGGTAATTCATCTTTGAAGAATTTCCAGAAAACTCCCAAGTCTTAATAACATAGACTCATGGACTAGGCAGAATTAACTGTTGAACCACGTAAAAATCCTCTTGTTTTTCCTCATTATTCATTTGCTTCATTGTTTTATTGTTTAATTGCTCTACAATTTAAGTTGATGAAAAACGGCGTCAACATATATATATATATATATATAAACAAATCATAATGACATGGTCACTGAATCAATAATTGTATTAGTCACTTGGATTTTTCTTTATTATTTTTGCCCATATAATTTGGCATAAAGTATTTTAGTAAATGTCAAAAATCAGAACTAGCATTGAGCCAATGAAAACCAATATATAATTAAGCAACACTAAAAGTAGAAAATCTTACTATAAAGTTGCACCATGGATGAATAAGTCCCCAAATTAAAAGATAGAAACATTGAAGACAACCAACCAAGATGCCTCTATTGAATCAAGCAAAATCATCACATATAAAATTAATTTACCAAAAATGAACTGAGCATAGAGAGCTTGTTCCTAGCCTAGATAGCTCCTATATGTTTGTTTCAAAAAGAACAAAGATCTTGTACCATGGCAACAAATGATGCTGCAAGAGACATGACCTTTGTATATATAACGCATATGTTCCCTGAATATTAGTAAAATAAAATACTGCTATAAAATGAACTGAAATCACAATAAGACTTGACTAACTTAAGTGATTATGTTGTCCAAAGATGACTAACTTACTTGGCCAATAGTGAAACCACATTTTTCCTTGCCACACCTTCCTTCCAGGGGCTCCAAAGCTGATATTGAGCAATCTGCCACCTTCAATAACTTGCCTTTGTCTAACAGAGCAGCAACTGTACAGAACAATAAAATCAGTTAAATCATAGCACTAGTAGAAAAATCTAAAATCAAAGTCAGCGATGCAAAATAGAAAGGCACATTGAGCCACAAATTTGGAAACAAATGGTATATGAGAATTATACGCTTGTGATTAGTTAACTAATAAAATAGAAAACAAATTCTTGAATTATCAAGAACCCAATTTATAAATAAAAAACAAAACCTTTAACTAGTCGAATGAATATTAAAGATCAATTTCTAGGGCCTGTACTCATAAAAAATAAAGGTATATATACAAATTAAGACCATATTCTCCCTCCAAGTTGGAGATCACTCATTTTCATCTAAATTTTTGTCAACGATCATCTGTGCAATTATGATCAATCTTATTCTTCTTTTTCCTATGGAGGCTCATGCCTTTAAATACCCTATAATATCACTACAACAAAGACCAATTTTAGGAGCGACAATATGAGGGGATACTATGTCCCCACTAAAAGTGGCAATATCAGGGGCAACAGGGTAGCAGTCGCCTCTAATACTATTCTTACACATAACCCCTGATATATATCATTTTTGGCAGTAGCTCTAAATATTAGGGGCGACATGTGTCGCCCCTAATATTCTGACACATCGCCCCTGACAAGATTAATTTTGGCACATGTTATAATATTAGGGGCAACACATATCACCCATAATATTGTTAAAATAACCTAACCTCTTCTCCATTTCTGTCAAATTCTCAGCTGCGCCTCTTCTCCTTCCCTCCTTTCTCTCTGAAATTTTTCAGAGCTTCAAATTCCCAGCCGCGCCCCTTGCTTCCCTCCTTCCCTCTTCCCCTCTTGGCTCTCTCTCCCTTATGCTCGGACTCCCTCTTGGGTCTCTCTCCCAAACGGTCGACACCCTCTTGGATCTCTCTCCAAACTGTCGGCGATACCCTCTCGGCTCTCTCTCCAGATGGTCGGCTCCTTCCCTCTGTCTCTCGGACGCAACACAGGTAACACCCATATTCTAAATATATATTTTGATATATAATATATATATGTATAACCCATATTCTATATATATATATATATGTATTTATATATATATGTATAATATATAAATAAAACTAATCCATATTCTATATATATATATATGTATAATATGTATCACCCGAAACCCACCCACTCATTTTATATATATATATGTATAGTATATATAACCCGAAACCCACCCACTGATTATATATATATATGTATAATATATATATATATATATAAATGTGTGATTAAATGATTTGGGTTGTATTTGAAAAACTGGGATTAAATTATATATGTACAAATTATTTGGGTTGTATTTGAAAAACTATGATTAAATTATATATGTCCAGCCGAAAGTTTGAGTTTTTTTTTATTTGATATATGTATAATATTTTGGTTGTTGGAATTTGACAAAAAAATTTCTGGGTAATCATTGGTTGGTCCGAAATTTTGTTTTTGATTTATTTGGTTTTCCTGAGATGTAATTTTGTTATCACATTTTCAGTACAAAGCATGGACAAATTGACACAAAGGCTTACTGAGCTCAACCAAAGCATTTGAGGGGCATTTGAGGTTTGTAAGTGAATACCAAATTTGAAATTTCATACCTTTATTTTGATTATGTGTTCGCCAGGTTCTCTTTGATAAAAACATTAGCTTTCAAAATGAAAAAGATGCAATAGATAGAAAAATTTCCAATCACCAATAAATAAAACCCACAATCCAAAATCTGGGAAATCATTATATGGGTTGGTTTTAATGTTAAAAAAAGAATACTTTTTCTATCAAAACAATCATACCCAAAAATTGATATAAGTTGATTTAATTTTGTTTAAATTTAATTATTTGGGTTGATTTTGTGTAGAAATTGAAGGAGTATCTCTTGAAAATTCGGTCTTTGGGGTATTTATAATTTTGTGGCATCAAGGTAATTATTTTTTAATTATGTTATTAGTTTAATTAATTTAATTAATATGTGAATGTGTGTAGAAAGTAAGATGTGTTTAGTGATATATTTATATATGTGTATAAAATTGTATCATGTGTTAGTATTTGAATTTGATTAATAATATGTATATTGTGAATGTTCTGGAAATTTTTTGAGTGTTTTTTACAGGGTTTTAAATTTTTGGGATATGTTAGAATATAGATGTTATGCTGCTGAAATTTTGGTAGAGTTAGACGACTAAATAAATAATAATATAATAAATAAAACATTGAATAATTAGAATTAACAAAATAAATTAAAGAATAAATTAAAACATTAGATAAATAATTTAATTTAATATTAAAATTATAATTTAATTTAACTAATTATCAAATTTAGTAGTTTAAAAATAAATTAAAAGTTAGATAAATAATTTACAAAAATATAATTTAATTTAAGAAATTTAGTAATTTAAAAATAAATTAAAAAATTAGATAAATAATTTCATAATAAATTAAAAAATTATAATCTAATTTAATATTAGCAAATTTTGTAATTTAAAAATAAATAAAAAAATATATTTTTATTCAATAATAAGAAATTTAGTAATTTAAAAATAAATTAAAAAATTAGATAAATAATTTCAAAACAAATTACAAAATTATAATATAATATCATAAGATTTTATAAGACATCATAAAACAATTAGAGTTAAAAAATATTTCATCTTTTGTTGCTTTTCTTTGGTGATAAAATTTGATCACCAAAGGTAGGATAGAAGTTTTACATATTATCACCTAGTGATAATGTTTTCTTAATTATTTTTAATCACAAAAAGCCTTAGACCCGTTCGGAGAGGCTGAGTCAGTAAGAACTCTTAAATATGCTTCTCCGAATTATCCAAGACGACATGTGTCTGCATGGATAGTTTGGATTTGTTGTGTACCTATAATTTGATCTATTACTCATTTGATTGTTTCGTTAATAGAGATTTCAATATGTGTCTCCTTATTTATTCTCGTAAGAGGGAAAACTTAATTTTAGTCTGCCACTTATGAGAACCATAGGGAGGTGCTGCCGAGTTTTTTACATAAACGATACAATTTTAAGAGTGTAGATTAAATTATATGTATATTACAAATCTGAATGGGATAGGTTATTTACCCTTATAAAAGTGGAGTGAAAAGATGGATTAGGGCACACACATACATAGTCAATAATTTTTAATTGTTGTTTATTTATGTATCGTAGATGCCGATCGATAAGAGTTGGACGACATTAAGGAATCATAACTGTACGTCCTGATATTTCAGCCCGGGTCTTTTGAGGCAGCTCAAGTACAACTGGCTAGCCAAGAACAGTACTAGATGATCCACGAGTTCATATTTCCTCTGCGAAGGCAGTGCGACTCCCCAGGTAAATAACACGAGCTGATGAATACGAAGCAATAAGACACGAGCTAGAGACGCATATGAAGCACAACGTCCTATACGCGAGCTGGCGTTATGTTCAGGTCGGGGTACACTAAAGATCTGCCATTTCCAGGAACCTTTATAAACCTGGATATGTTATATATAAACGTGCGTGATCAGACATCACATGTCCGTTTATCCCTGAATTCTCGGACACGTAACATAAACATGCATGATCAGACATCACATGTCCGATTATGCCAGACGACCCATGATTAGTTATACCTAATGATTAGACCATACCTTAATGTAAATTGTAATATTCATCATTTGTGTAAGACAGGTCACAGGAAGGATCTGTATTCACGTGATGACCCCAACACCTATCCTGGGATGGTTCTTCTATAAATACCAAGACCTTGGGTAAGGAAAGAGGTTGGGTTTTTTCTCTGTAATGTAAATACCCTGCCAAAATATAGAGAGATATACAATAATAATATCGACTCGTGGACTAGGGGGATTTTAGCCTCCGAACCACGTAAAAAGGAACGAGTGTTCTTGAACTTTCATTTCTAGCATCCCTAAGTGTTATTTTCCTTATTACGGTTTATCATTAAGCACTAATCTATTCAAGCTAATTACGTAATTCACTGTTGGCGAAAAACCACGTCAACAGTTTGGTGCTTTCATTGAGAGCTGCAAATTAGTGCTATTGAAAAAGATTCAGAACAAAGTCATCATGGTGGTCACTCGTTCAAGGCACGGTAACAAAATGGATAAGCATGGTGGGCAGGAGGCTCACCATACCGCTGTTTCCGATGAACAAAACTCAGAGATTCAGCAGCGGTCGGGAAAGCAACCGATGGGCCACGACGACACTAGAAGTTCAACGCCTCTACCACCGAATCCGAACCCGGATTACTTGACTACGGTGGAGTTGGAGAACATGCATTTGAGGAGCCATCTAGCCAAAACAAACAAGCAAATTGAGGAGGTCTTGGCTCGACTACCCCTTTTTACAACCAACGTTAACGTCAGAAAGAGGCAAGGCGGGACTCATAAGTCCCGCCGGGATAGTTGACCCAGGCCAAGTCGACCCAGGCCAAGTTGATCAGTTAGAACCTCAACCCCGAGTTCTACGCCCATGTCGCACGATCACCAGGAAACCCCGTTTGGTGGCTTTCCCATGGATCATCAACGAATCAGCCGGTCGGTTAGAACCTCGACTCCGAGTTCAGCACCACCATCAAATGCACCCTGAAGTGCCCATGGCAACCCACGTAGAGGGTCAAGGGAAAACTAGCAAAGACAACATGTCCCGACTGACCTCTCTATGCCGCGATCAGATCGCCAGACACAGGGAATAAGAAATGGTAGACCAGAGCGACCGCGGGCTAGTTTGGTCTGACCTGATGGGACGAGAATGGCCTCACCGATTAGACATCCTCCGTCGCCGATAAGGCATCCATCTCCACCTTGTTTTTCTCGAAATGTTCCTACCTACAGAAACAGCAGGAGGAATCCTCCCCCTGCTGCCCCTACTCATGCCCTACAAGCACACAGAAATATCCCAATTCCTCATCCTAGACCACAAGCTCTGAGTTTCTCTAATGGAAGCTATTGGACGGAGGGCTGTCGAAGAGATAGGACCGACAGAGATTTGAGAAATCAGCTGAGTTCAGCTCAGAACCCTCAAGTTGATCAGTAAACCGTTCAGCGAGATCGCTTGAATTCACAAAGGAGAAATCCAGCTCGCGATGGAGTCAGTGGCACTCATCGCGAGGGAAGTCCTTCCGAAGTACATGATAACGGGAATGTCCCACCAAACCAAGCTCGAGCTTGGAGGGACAATAACCCGCCAAACGTGTACGATCGAATAGGAGCTGTTGAATAGCCCCAGGGAGCCAAGGACCAAACCCTTGAAAGGTTAGCCCAGATGGAGGAGCTGATGAAAAAGCTCCTATCAGAGAAGGAAAAAGACGAATATGACTCAGGGGATGAGCTCGAGCTCTTCCCCCCCAACATCGCAGCAACAACGTACCCGCTGGGTTTCAGGATGCCCCATTTATCAAAATTCGATGGAGATGGGGATCCGTCCGACCACTTGGGAATGTTTAATACTCTGATGATGGCCCATAATATCAGACCTGAGTTGAGATGCCTGGTATTCCCTTCGAATCTAGTCAGACCGGCTAGGCAATGGTTCAAGCAATACAATCAGCTCGTGGAAGAGCTTCTCCAGGCTTCTCAATTGGCTTGTATCAAGGCAGACTCCCTTACAAATGTAAAGCAGTAGCCCGGAGAACCTCTAAAAGCTTATTTGAGTAGGTTCACCAATATTGCTGCGCGAGCTAGAGATGCGGATGAAAGTTCTAGGCTTATGGCGATGAGAACCGGAATCCTTGTTGGGGCGACCTATGGACAGAAATCCAGAGAAAGGGCGTCAACACCGTGGATGAGTTCCTGAACAGGGCTCAAAGGTGGATCAACTTGGAAGAGGTGCGAGCTTCGGTCGCAGGAACCAGCCTAGTCCCTACCCAGCCCGTTGGTGCAGCTACGGCTCAAACCGTTACCCAGAATAACCAAGGGGGAGAAAGCAAGAGGAGGGAAAGTAGTGAGGGCGGCCAGAATGGTTCAAATAAAAATAAGCCTGTGGAGAAGTTCAAACCAATCTATGCGACTTATGCCGACCTCACGGATACTAGAGAGTGCATTTTCTTGGAAAATTTGGCCCGCCTTCCGTGGAAAAAGCCGAAGCCTTTAAAAAATCAAAAGGCAAAGAGAGACCCTTCAAGATTTTGTCGAGTCCACAATGACATTGGTCACAATACCGATGATTGCAGGCACTTGAAGGATGAGATCGAGACATTCATCAGGGCCTGACCTTTGCCTCAGTATGCCCGAAATTGAATCACTCCTAATCAGCTCATTGGGCAAAACATTCAATCAGCTCCGGAAGCCCCCGCAAATCAGACCAGAGCTCAGGTGAATCAGGATACCCCTTCTGCGATAACACGGGGAGAGATAACAACCATCTCCGGAGGCCCTCATCTGGCAGGCACGAGCAAAGGTTCCCAGAAGAGGTATATCCATGAGCTGTGGTCTCACAATGGAGTTGAGTTCATCCCGGAGTAGCATTTATCTAAGCAACAATGATTAGAGAAACAACCAATCAGTTTTATTGAAGAAGATGCTAGTCATGTCCAGTTCCCGCATAACGATCCTCTCGTCATAACCGTCCAGCTTGTCAATCGTAGAGTTAGGAGGACACTAGTGGATAATGGGAGTTCTGTGAACCTGCTATTCAAGTCCACATTGGAGAAAATGGGATTGTCTGTGACCGAGCTGAAGGCAACCTCCATGATGCTGTATGCGCTTTTCGGTGAGGGATCGGCAGCTATCAGAACGATCGAGCTAGTGATAACCTTGGGTGAGGGACCACGAACTATTTCTAAGCTTCTCGAGTTTGTGGTCGTTGATTGTCCGACTGCGTACAATGCAATCTTTGTGTAATGCCCCAACTCCAGGGACCGCTACAGTGCACATTGCAAACAGTGCTAAACTCGTTAATCGAGTCGTTTGGCCATAAACGTGTAACTAAGTGTGATTAGCAGTTTAGGGATTAAAAATTTCAGTTAAGATGTAACGTTTCACTAGAATGTTTAATTTATACATTGGGATCCCAAAAATATAATTTCAGAGTCTATTACAAAAGAATATTTACAACAGGCCGTTCTAAGCGGTAAAAACAGGGTTTAACCCTAGTTCCTCTTTCAAACATTGCCTAAGTATTGGTCGAGCAGCTGCATATGTACACATCATCACCTAAGCTCTCCAACTCAAGGATGGTCCAGCTTTCTTTTGCCTTTACGTGCACCACAAAGCACCCGTGAGCTGAAGCCCAGCAAGAAAACTCATATGCTCATAAACAGTCAAACCATGATATCAAATCATATCTGGCATGCCTAGCAAACATAGCTCTATTCAGCATGCAAATGAGTTCAAACGATGTTGGGGTATCCAGAATAATAAATCCTGTTCTTCTGATTAGAGGACTATCAATTCAATCCTAATCAGATGGTGACTTCCAAACAAGTCACTAATTCAAATGGAAGAGTGGCTGCTAGGTAAGCCACTAGCCTTCAAGCGCTTACTAATCAAATGAGTGTCGCAACACTTGAGGTTCTGATAAACCATGCTGAGTGACCAACAAGCAAGTCACAAATTCAAGTGGAAGAGTGGCTGTTGGGTATGCCACTAGCCTTCAACAGGTTCTGGTAAACCATATTGAGTGACTGACAAGCAAGTCACTAATTCAAGTGGAAGAGTGGCTGCTAGGTAAGCCACTAGCCTTCAACAGGTTCTGGTAAACCATACTGAGTGACTGACAAGCAAGTCACTAATTCAAATGTAAGAGTGGCTGTTGGGTAAGCCACTAGCCTTTAAGCGCTTATAATATTCATCGAACTTGGGGTCGGTCCTGCATTAATGCTCTTTGAGTCATTCAATGCAGAAGGTCGATTTGATCTAATTGACATGGCTTGCGTGGAACACGCTAAGGCCGTCCTGACTAATGAGTTAGCGCTATGTGACCAGTGTCCAGTACCACAGCTGAACCTGACTAATGAGTCACAGCTTCACAGTTGATACTAACACCTTTGCCAAATCTGACTACCATGCATAAGTAAGCAATGCTATCAATGTGTATCATATGCCAATTATCCAAGAATAGGGTATTCATCACGCTTACTTAACAGTTGCTAGCATAATTATGATCATGCACAAACACAGAGACTCAAGCTCTGACCAATCTCACATTCATCATTCATGGCATGCCCTAATCACATGTTTCTTGTGCATCACATGCATCATACTTAATCATCCAGCATGCCTCAGTAATAATCATATGCAAATGAGCAAGATTGCTAAGCATTCATTATGCTATCAATGTTCACATTTAAACATCCAACATGCATCAATCATAACCATGCATGTCACACATGGGGTGCAGTTTTCTTACCTCGGGTTCGAGCAAGAATGATTAAAAGAACGACCTTTGAGAACGATCAACTTTTAGTCCTTTAGCGGTCACCTAGTCATAACCAAATATGGAATCCCATCAATAAAATAAATCAATAATTGGTTCACAATCTATAACCACACTCCCGGGATCAATCCCCCACTCTCGGGAATCTTAATATACTCAAACGGGGCAAAGGAACCAAACCTCGAGCCTTAAGAATCATTTCGAGCCCTAAAATAGGTTTGCTAAAAAATGGACCAGCACTGCAGCCCTATTTCCCAAGTCAGAGAGCCCTGCTCTCTGCCCTACCTAGCGCTGCTGCACCCTGAATGGCGCTGCTGCGCCAATTACAGACCAGAAACTTTCTGGTTCTTCTTCCTTGCGATTTCTCTTGAAAACAACCATCCAAACCAATCCCAAACATCACCCAAACATCCAATTCAACCCCAAATCATCATCTATATCACACCCTCATCAAAATCCACTCAAACTTACACAAAAACTTTCATGAATTCCCACCAGTAACACCTCAAATTCTCAACTGAAAACCATAAGGAAAAACAGAGTATTGCTTATATTCAAGGATGAAATCTTACCTCAAGCTTGGTTTTCAATCCCCTTCAATGGATGAATCAAGTTCCTAAGCTCCCACCTTTGATCTCCTAGCTTGTTACCTCAAGTTGGCTCTCAAAATTCCAAAGAGAAAAAGAGAGAAAATGGTGTACGGGTGAGGGAGAAGGATGAGGATAATGATGCTCTATTTTTAACCATTCCACAGACTTCTAAACTCAAAGGCTGATATAAATATTAGGGGTGAAAAGACCATTTTGCCCCTAGGTCAAATAAAGGCTTCTAAAGTCTCTCAAGGGTAAAAACGTCCTTTCCTGCCTATCTCGTTAATTATAATTAACACTCTCCAATTCCCGTTATTCCCAATATTCTCAAATATCAATAAATCATAACCCATTACCCATTAATTCCCGGCAATGTTCTAATCACCAATTTACCCCGAGACTCACTCCGAGCCCCGAACTTAAACTCGTTATGACTAGACCGAAAACTTGCATTTCCATGATCGTCTCATGCCAAATGGCTCGAACCAATCCACATATAATGTGGTATTATTTATAATTCACCCCCATGCATAAAAATACACAGTCACGCCCTCAATGGGCCAAATTACCAAAATGTCCTTTGCAATTAAAATATGAACCCATATGCATGCATACACCATCATATAATAATATAATTCACATAAACATGCATATAATCATTAAATATCATAATAAATCAATTATGGCCCTCCCGGCCTCCTAATCAAGGTCCTAAACCTTATTAGGAAATTTGGGGCATTACACTTGGGTAGACCCATGCTGATGGCATTCGAAGCCATAACATCTATCTGCAACCTTGTGATCAAGTTCCCCTCATCTATGGGAATATGTACTGTCCGAGGCAATCAGCTTGCTATTAGGGAATGCTATAGCATTTCCATGAAGGGAAAATCACAACCCAGGCAGTAGACGATGGCCGTACAACATGGAGGCAAGGAATCCCAAGAAGTAAGTGCTGATCCTGGGATGGAAGAACCTCAGCAAGCCAGTGGCAGGGGGACCACCCCGAATGATGATATTGATCAACGAATATGAGAAGATAGATCTGAACTCCAGGCTATTGAAATACTCGAAGAAGTAAACATCGATCCCAAAGATACTTCGAGAGTGGTTAAGCTCGGGAAAAATCTTGAAGTTGAGAGAAAGTCGGAGCTAGTAAAATTTTTACAAGAAAATCTAGATGTTTTCGCTTGGTCTCATAAGGACATGGTAGGAATCAGCCTGAGTGTCATCATGCATACCCTTAACTTGGAAAAAATCATGCGTGCGAAATCCTAGAAACAGAGGCGTCTGGGTACAACCCGAGCGATTTTATTCGCGAGGCTAAATACTCGATCTGGGTTGCCAATCCTGTCACGGTCCCAAAGCCAAATGGAAAATGACGGACCTGCATCGATTTCTCTGATTTAAACAAAGCCTGTCCCAAGGATTGCTTCCCATTGACAAGGATTGACCAATTGGTGGATGCCACCACGAGGCACGAGCTCATGTCCTTCATGGATGCGTACTCTGGATATAACCAGATCGCTATGAGCCCCACGAACCAGGAGCATACTAGCTTTATGACTCCAACCAATGTTTACTGTTATAAAGTAATTCCCTTCAGACTGAAGAACACTGGGGCTACCTACCAGAGATTGGTCAACAGAATGTTCGTTGATCAGATCGAGAAAAACATGGAAGTGTATGTTGATGATATGCTGGTCAAGTAAAAAACTGTCGATAAACATGTTCCCGATCTGAAGGAATGTTTTGAGATCCTAAGGAGGTATAGTATGAGGTTAAACCCCCGGAAGTGTACTTTCGAAGTGGCATCAGGAAAATTTTTGGGGTTCATAGTCAATACCAGAGGGATATAGGCGAACCCTGACAAAATCAGATCGCTACTAGAAATGCCTTCGCCCAGGTCACATAAAGATGTCGAGAGTCTGACACGAAGAGTGGCAGCCCTTAATCGGTTTATTTCTAAGTCCACTGACAAGTGTTTGCCATTCTATAACTTGCTCCGGGGAAACAAAAAGTTTGAATGGACTAAGGAATGCGAGCAGGCTTTCCTCGATCTAAAAACACATTTTCCCGAGCCACCAGTATTGTCTAAACCAACGGCGGGGGAGCCCCTGTTTCTTTATTTAGCTGTTACGGAAAATGTAGCCAGTGCCGTGCTGGTTCGGGAAGAGGAGCTGAATCATGGTATCCCTTAATGGAAAAGATGGCGTTCTGCCGTATTTCCAATCCCATTCAATCCACGTCATGACCGATCAACCTTTAAGGCAGGTATTGCAGAAACTTGAGGCATCAGGACGTCTTTTAAAATGGGCAATCGAGCTCAGCTAGTTCAAAATACTGTACATACCCCGAACTACGATCAATAGCCAAGCCCTGGCTGATTTCATGGTTGAATGCACTGGATTCCAGAAGGAGCCTTTGAGAGAACCGGTACAGGCATTGTGGAGAATTTTCATGGACGGTTCATCTAACAAAAACGGGTCCGGAGCTGGGATCATTTTGATCTCTTTAGAAGGGCACCATTTCCACTCTACGCTATGGTTCAGGTTCGAGGCGTCCAACAATGAAGTCGAATACGAGGCGTTATTGGCCGGGCTTAGAGTGGCGAAGGAGTTGAAGGCCAGGGCCGTCCAATGCTACAACGATTCCCAGCTCGTGGTAAACCAAGTGTCTGGAGAATATCAAGTGCAGGGGACCAAGATGGCAACTTACCTAGCTAAAGTGAAGAAGGAGCTGTCCGAGTTTGAATATGGCCCAGTCGAGCAGACCCCTCATGAGCAGAATGCCAATGCTGACACTTTGGCTAGACTCGCTACCTCCAAGGAAGCCGAGACACTGAGCATAACACCGGTGGAATTCTTGGAAAATCAGAGCATGGTAGAAAGTATGATGGGGGTCGAGATGATCGATACCAGGCCAACTTGGATGACTCCCATGATAGAGTATCTTATGACAGGGAAGTTTCCTAATGAGCGAAAAGATGCGAGGAGGATACTCTATCAAGCTCCAACGTATGCAATCGTGGATGGGACGCTGTACCGACGTGGCCATTCCTTGCCTCTTCTGCGATGTGTTCTGCCAGAGGAGGCCAAAACTATTTTGCAGGAGGTGCATGAAGGCTTTTGAGGGGATCACGCTGGGGGGGCAAAACTTGGCCTTAAAAATATTAAGGCAGGGATATTATTGACCCACTTTATCAAAGGATTCCATCTCCTATGTCCAAAAGTGTGAAAAGTTCCAGCAGTTTGCCACAGTCGCCCGGGCTCCACCAGTCGAGCTGAAAATGATCTCATCCCCATGGCCATTCGCGGTATGGGGAATCGATTTAATTGGAGCCCTACCCACAGGAAAAGGAGGAGTTCGCTATGTGGTGGTGGCCATTGATTATGTCACGAAGTGGGCAGAAGCGGAGCCCCTGGAAACAATCATCTCAAAAAGAGTCCTTGACTTTGTAGTCAAGAATATTGTTTGCTGATTCGGACTGCCAAGAAAGATTGTATCAAAAAATGGAACTTAGTTTGATAGCGATCTCTTACTTGAATTTTGTGAGAGGCATGGCATAATTAAGAGTTTCTCTTCGATGGCCTACCCACAGACCAACGGGCAGGTCTAGGCCATAAATAAAACCCTCAAAGCAAGCCTTAAGAAGAGGTTAGACGAGGCCAAGGGAGTCTGGCCCGAGCAGCTCCCACAGGTATTATGGGCATAATGGACCTCCCACCGAACTTCTACGGGGCACACCCCTTTCTCCCTGACTTTCGAAAGTGAGGTCGTCCTTCTCGTTGAAACAAAGATAGCCACGCACAGACTCCAGACCTTCATCCAGGAGCGAAATATGAGTTGCTCAGTGCGTCCCTCGACCTAATTGATGAAAAATGAGAGGATTCGCAGCTACAGCTCGTGCATTACCAGCAAAAAATCACTCGTTATTTTAATTCAAAGGTCAGGAGGCGTGTCTTTGGTTTATGCAACTTGGTACTCAGAAGGGATTTTTGGCAGGCAAGGACCCCAAAGACGGTGCTTTGGGTCTGAGCTAGGAAGGGCCCTATCAAATAGTGGAAGTCATATAGGAGGGAACCTTCAAATTGGCTCGACTTAATGGAGAAACAGTTCCACAAACCTAGAATGCTATACACCTAAAGAAGTATTATCAATGATCATACCACCTGTCTATGTAAGGCTTAGTTTTAAAAGTCGTTTAATTTAAGAGACAAAAGAATCATTGTGTATTTCTTGTATCTTCATATGGTTTCATATATGTTTTAGTTCGGATGATAGCGTTTGTCCAGAGCAACCAAGAAAGTTCACCTTCTGATTACTTGGGGGGCATATAACCCGAGAAGGGGATTAAAATTTGGAAGTTAGTAAAATTGATTAACCAATGTTTTTTCTAAAAAACATGAGGTGTCAATAAAACTAACACAAACTAAGTTTTAATTAAAAATCCTTGATACAACCAGGTCCAAAACATGGAAGTTAGTAAAATTGATTAACCAGTGTTTTTTCTAAAAAACACGAGGTGTCAATAAAACTAACACGAACTAAGTTTTAATTAAAAATCCTGGATACAACCAAGTCCTAAACTTGGAAGTTAGTAAAATTGATTAACCAGTGTTTTTTATAAAAAAAACAAGAGGTGCTAATAAAACTAACACGAACTAAGTTTTTATTAAAAATCCTGGATACAACCAGGTCCGAAACTTGGAAGTTGGCAAAATTTAAGATCTAGTGGCTTCCTCGGAAGCTCGGGATAACGATAAAACCTAACGAAAAACTAAGTTTGGAACATTCAAAATCCCGGATACAACTGGGTTCAAGGCCTGATACTTAACAGGTAGGATATAAATCAACATCAATTTTTGTCACAACCAAAATTAAAGTATCTATCTCGACCTAAGAGTCATTTCCTAAGATTTTGAATGTACAAGTCATGTGCATAAGAAAAAATCAAGGAATAGATAAAAAAAAGTAGATGCTGGAATTATAAATAAATTATCTCGAGGAGAATAACCTCGTACCAAGCCAAAAAATAGCAAATGTTTACAAAAACCAAAAAAAAAATGTAAGATAAACAAAGACAAAAGAAAACTAGGACCCTCCAGGGCGCTCTGAGGACGTCACGCCAGCGGTGGAGGCCTCTCTAGTCTTGGACGGTGGCTCTTGTTGAAGCCAAGCCTTGAACTTCTCGAGGTAATGCGCCCACACTTCGAAGGCCAGGAAGGAGAAGTTGTCGTACTGATTGAAGGCCCAGTAATGATACAGCATGCTCTCCATGGAAGATATCGAGGCCGCCTTTTCCTCCTTAGTAGACGCCTCGACCTCCAGCTGTTCGGCCTTGGCCTCTGCGAGCTCGTAATGAAGAGCAGCCAAGGTAGCCTTTGCAGCCTGCTCGCCGTCTTGAGCCGCTGTTAGGGCAGCCTTTGCAGCCTGCTTTCCTTCTTAGGCCACCGTCAAGGCAGCTTTGGCACCTAGTTTGCCTTATTGAGCAGCTGCGAGGGCAGCTTGGGCAGCAGTCAGGGCGGCCTGAGCGGTCTGGAGCTCGGCCTTGGCCCGAGTTATGCTGCGATGCTGAGCCAAGACTGCCTGCAAAGAGTAAGAGAGCAATTAGGCACATACCAGGATAAAATCAAAAGAGTATGTTAGGTTAAGGAAAGTTGGCTTACTGTGAGGTTCATCCCCAGCGCGGATTCCATGACATTCTCCGGGCTCCTCTCCTTGATCACCCTTAGGTCCTTCGGGCTGGCCTTATAAAAGTGCAACTCTGTGTGGTTCGCTGTCTCATAGATAGTCCCCCAAAAAGTGTCTAGAATCTTCTCCAGGTCCTGGGCGTTGACCGGAATGCGCACGGTGGTGGCGGGGACCATCGGAGCTGGGGGACCAGTTGGTGCTACCTAGTCCCGAGCAAGAGCTGAAGGAAATCGGGGAGGAGGTGCAGCCGGACCCCTCTTCTCTTGAGCTACCGCAGTTGGAGTTGCTGAGCTCTGGCCTTTCCCCTTAGCCAGGGATTTGGAGGTAGTCGCAGCAGAGGGAGGCGTCTTCTTTGGTGTAGGCCGAGGTTTCTTCATGAGCGGCCCGGAGCTGGATTTTCCCTCCTGGAAAATTGCGTGGATGTCAGGGGCCTCAGATTGTGCCATCTCCTTGCCTGACAAAGAGTGGAAATGACGTTAATGTACATTCAAAATCATTAGCCTACATAAAATATGTATACATGCTTAGGGCATAACAAGAAGTCCTACCCTTCGAGCTAGAGGAGGAGTTTATTGCCACGACCTCCGCCATTGGAACTGCTATAGGAGAAGGGGAGCCTAAGTCTATAACTTCTTGGATTAGGGGAGGTTCAGGCTCAGGTTCTACCTTGGGGCTAGATTCCTTCACATATTGCCTAAGTCCAGGGGCAAAGACACCCTCGATAATGGAGTGTCACGGCCTATGGTTGGTCCCGTACTCTTCGAAAAGGGCTGACCTAAAGGATAAGGTGTTATCTACGACTATAGTTCCCTTAGGATAGCCCATGTCGTGGAGAACCACTAAGTGATCCACACACTGAAGCGAGGTTATGTTATGGTCGGGGTCATTGGGGTGGTGATGCACGAGCTGGTTTGGGTGAAACCTAACTAGCCTAAGGTCGGCGATCGCCCTATCTAAATCCATAAAAGGGTATGGGTTACCTTGGCCGGAGGGACTGGCTGCTGCCCCCGATGAAGCTCATTCCACGTCAAGGTCCCGAGCAGCCTCAGGAGCTCGCCTTTTTCGCACGAGCGACACCTTGGCTTCTTTTTGCTCTTCGCCTTCGTCGGCCTCAGTTCCTCCCTCGGGGATAGGCGCTAGCTCGCGGACTATCGGGAAATTAGCCCAAGTCCTCCTCAAGGCTAGAGCCTGGCCTTCAGTAATTAACTTACACGCCAACATTGTGTCATCAGACATGAGCTGGCAGTAGTTCTTCTCGCTAGGCGGAAGCCTTGCCAAAGTATTGTATTGACCCCCAAGGGTCACTGATTTGGCTGTCCTTGCAAAAATGGCTGCACGAAGATACTCCAGTCAGTATACATGCGAGAAGACTAAGTACGATAAGAATAATTTCATGAGCTAAGAAAGGAAAGAAGAATTACGAGGATGGTTGAAATATCGGTGTTCGCAGTTGCAAAATCCATTCAAAATAAAAAACTGATCATTGAAGTCGTTGGGATGGCTGGGCAGCTCGATGACTGTGGGTGAGTTCGGGAATCGGGTCAGATAGTAGAACCCATCACCTTGTCCCCATTGATCCTGGCTGGCCTTGAGGCAGAAGAAATATAGGATGTTCGTAGGGGTGGGGACCTCCAACATCTGCTTCAGGAAGATGTACTTCAGCCCTGCCAACAGTCGGTACGAGTTCAGGGGGAGTTGGAACGACGCCAACTTCACATAATTGAGGAAGTCGGCAAAGTATTGGTCGAGGGGGAGGAAGGCCCCTACCTTTAAGTGCTCATCACTCCAAGCTGCGAAATTGTCCTGGAGTGGTGCTCAGATCCTCTCCCCTTCAAAGGGAGGTCGGGTGATGAGAACGCCAGTCCCGACCTCAATGTTGTGGGAAAACATTATCTTGTTGACCCTTCCTTGGGTCGTGATCTTGGAGACTATTCTCTCCGCCTCGAAGTAGGCATCAAGTCCCACCATGACCTCCTTCTCCACCGTAGGGCCGAACTGAGGGATAGGGGATTCTGGCGTGACCTCCTTTCCCTTGCTAGTTTGTTGGGACGATGAGCCAGATGCACTCTTCTTGGATACATTCTTCGTGGGCACCATTAGATTGCCTAACGAACAAGAGCGGTGAATCACTTAGTAGGTGACCTAGAATTTAGATAAAGGAATGAAAGCAAGAAGGCTAAGGTTTTTAGTCCGCGAGCTGAGGTAATCTCAGCCCGCGGCATGATTGCCATGTGCTACCTATGCTATGCGCCTAGGTTTCCTAACAAACCCCTGATATTTGGGGATCCGCATGTCAGACGCTCAGGCCACTATTTTCCTTAGGGGACGGTTTGGACCAATGTCACCCTACAAACGTAGCCCCTAAGCAACATAGTTTCGAGCCCTAAAAACCTTTTGTCTTCTATATACCGAATGGATATTTCCTAAAATTACCCAGGGATCACCAAAAAATTGCCCATTTTATGAACATCACAATCCTAGGAACATTTTAGGGCCTACTCGATCAACCTAATTTGAAGCCTATGTGCCAAAGACATTTGGGGAGCAACCTAATGCTAACTACGATGAAGTGCAGATTAGCATGATATAAAAAAAAAGAAGAAGAGAAACACACGAGAACCAGTAAAAGAAAAGTCTCGGCAAAACCAGAAAACTTACAGCGCATTCTTCAGCAAAAGAAGTAGACGGCGTAGAGAAGAGTTCCTGGAAAAATCATGAATGAATGGATTTCCGAGAGTTTGGCGACAGAGGGATTTTGGTATTTCTTTGAAAAGGAAGAAGGGTTTTGAAGTGCAAAAGAGAGAAAATGGGGAAAATTTTCGAATGAAAGGTGGTGAACACTGAAAATTGCCAACCCTATTTATACGTAAAAGGCATAAAGCGCCGTGGACCATTCGATCAGGCTGGTGCAAGATACGAGGATCATGTTTTGAAAGATTAAACGACGGCAAAAAGTTGGCCAGGCCATTTAATGCAATCCTCAAAACCTGAACATACGTCAATTACGACGTTCCACATGTCCCATACTCAAGTAGTGCCGAACCTGGGTAATCGCGGAAGAAGTTTAAAAGCCCCCACCGTGTCAGTCAGAGGATGACATCATAAGACATGGGCAGGGACTTGGAGGGAAAATGTACGTCCTGATATTTCAGCCCGGGTCTTTTTAGGCAGCTCGAGTATAGCTGGCTAGCCAAGAACAATACTAGATGATCCACGAGTTCATATTTCCTCTACGAAGGCAGTATGACTCCCCAGGTAAATAACACGAGATGATGAATATGAAGCAATAAGACACGAGCTAGAGACGCATATGAAGCACATCATCTTATATGCGATCTGGCGTTATGTTCAGGTCGGGGTACCCTAAAGATTTGCCATTTTCAGGAACCTTTATAAACCTGGATACATTATATATAAACGTGTGTGATCAGACATCACATGTCCGTTTATCCCTGAAGTCTCGGACACGTAACATAAACATGCATGATCAGACATCACATGTTCGATTATGCCAGGCGAACCATGATCAGTTTTACCTAATGATTAGACCATACCTTAATGTAAATTGTAATATTCATCATTTGTGCAAGATAGGTCACAGGAAGGATTTTTATTCACGTGATGACCCCAACACCTATCCTGGGATGGTTATTCTATAAATACCAAGACCCTGGGTAGGGAAAGGGCTTGAGTTTTTTTCTCTGTAATGCAAATACCCTGCCAAAATATAGAGAGATATACAGTAATAATATCGACTCGTGGACTAGGGGGATTTTAGCCTTCGAACCACGTAAAAAGGAACGAGTATTCTTGACCTTTCATTTCTAGCATCCCTAAGTGATATTTCCCTTATTACGGTTTATCCTTAAGCACTAATCTATTCCAGCTAATTACGTAATTCACTGTTAGCGAAAAATCGCATCAACAATAACTATGATGCTTATTGGAACAGTCTCCAAGCCTTCTTGAAAATGGAAAGAGAACATGTAGACTGCGACGAGAGAATTTTATGCTCGTGTGTAAGGTTCCTGAATGTTAAACTACAAATTATAGATACAGTGGAGGCTCATGTATTTGACAAGGGTTTTCAACAGAATTATCAAAAGTGGGTTTACCACGGTGAGGTGGAAGCTGATGTCACCAATGAGGTACTTGAGGAGAATGAAGATGTAGATGAGATGGTTGACGTCGTTGACGATTTCATCTTACCGCAAATACAGAGGAAGCAGATGGTGTGTCTGGCAGTCGAATGGGATAGTATTATGACGAGTTGTTCGACGAGATTGAAGCTAAGTTGTATCCGGGTTGTGATTGGATATCATCGTTAAACTTTTTGGCAAAGTTGATGAATTTGAAAGTTAGGGGGAAGTGGCCAAATAACCTTTTTGATGAATTGTTGAAGTTACTAAATTTTGCATTTCCGAAAGATAATAAAAGTTCCCCAACACACTACGAGGCGAAAAAGAAGTTGAGTAAATTAGGGTTGGGATATCAATCAATCCATGTGTGTAAATATGATTGTTCCTTATTTTATAATGAGCATGTAAGCAAAGATTCATGTCATGTGTGTGGGAGTAGCCGATGGGTCAATGAAAAGAAGGAGGGGAAAAAGGTTCCACACAAGGTGATGCGTTACTTTCCGTTGAGTCCCAGATTAAAGCAAATGTACAGTTCAAGACATACTTCTAATGACATGTTATGCCATCATGCTAGGAGATCAATAGAAGATGGGGTGATGCGTCATCCGGTTGACGGATCTACATGGAAAGACTTTGATGCCACACATCCTGATTTTGCAAAAGATCCTAGAAATGTTCGTCTAGGCTTGGTTGCTAATGGGTTTAATCCTTTTGGCAACATGATCTTATCATACAGCATGTGGCCTGTGATTTTGATGAACTACAATCTCCCCCTGGCTATGCATGAAGGAGGAGTATTTTATGCTAACTCTGCTTATTCCTAGGCCAAAATCATCGGGTAAAGACATGGATGTATTTCTGAAACCCTTGGTGGATGAGTTAAAACAATTGTAGATTAAAGGGATCGACACAAGTGATGGCACAAGGAATGAATTGTTCAAGATCCGTGTGGCCCTTCTGTGGACAATTAACTATTTCCCTGCTCGTAGTAGCTTGTCTGGTTAGAGTGGGCAGGGGTACAACGCATGTCCAACGTGCAATGAAGACACCACTTCCATTCGAGTGATTGGTAAGATATCGTATGTCAATCATAGGTGATTCTTGAGGAGTAATCATAAGTATAGAAGGGACAAAGAATTTGATGGCAACGTTGAGAAAATAAATCCTCCACAACAGTTTACTTGTTAACAAGTTTTAGATCAAATCAATGCTTTACCGCTTCAAGTGTTTGGTAAACATGACTGATTTGGGGGGGGTGAAGCACAAGCCAGGTGTAGAGGAAAGTAATTGGAGGAAAAAAAAGTATTTTCTATGAACTTGATTACTGGAGTTCAAACCAATTAAAACACAACCTAGATGTGATGCATGTTGAGAAGAATGTGTGCGACAGTCTCCTGGCACTTTGTTAGATAATGATAAATATAAAGGCACCACTAATGCAAGGCATGATTTAAAGAATATGAGGGTTAGGAAATCGTTGTGAGTTTACGAGGATGCCAATAAAAGGCTAATGAAACTGCATGTCCATACGTGTTCACTTTTGATTAGAGGCGAGATTTTTGTCAATTTTTAAAAGGAGTGAAGTTTCCCGATGGTTTTTGTTCTAATCTAAAGAAAAAAGTCACAGACAATGAGTCAAACATTGTTGGGTTGAAGTCCCATGATTGTCATGTGATAATGCAACGATTACTTGCAGTAGGTGTTCGCAAGTTTTTACCAGAATCTATATCCACTACCATCACTGAATTGTGTAATTTCTTCAAACAATTGTGCTCTAGGACATTGAACGTTTCTGATATGGAGAAAGCTAAGGATGACTTGATTATTATTTTATGCAAGATGGAGTTGATTTTCCCTCCAGCATTCTTTGACATAATGATCCATTTGGTTTTGTACTTGCCTGATGAAGAAATATTGGGAGAACCTGTATTTATGAGGTGAATGTATCCTTTTGAAAGATACATGAAAAAAATTAAAAAACTATGTTAGGAATAAAGCTCGTCCTAAAGGATCTATAGTAGAAGGATATGTTGCAGATGAGGCTTTGACATTTTTTTCAATGTATTTCAAAGGTGTGGAAACAAAATTTAATCAACCTGATCATAATGAAGATGCACCGTATGTGAATCGACACCTCACAATGTTTGAATCTCAATGTTGTCCTCTTAGTAAGGAAATTCCCGTGCCCCTCGACGAAAATACTCAGAATAAAGCTGAGTGGTTCATATTGGATAATTCTCCCAAAACTGAAGTGTATTTAGAGTAAGTACAAAATTAATATTTATTTTATTCTTTGTTCAATCTACTTCTTAATATTGACACTGTTAATTAATTAACAGGGAACACCTAACTGAGATGCAACAAAGAGATCTGGCTGTTAATCAGAAATTGATACAAAAGAAAGAGTTTCGTTCATGGTTTCATAAGAAGGTAACTTGTACTTAGAAAATTGCATACTACTGTATGCCCTAAATATCCACGGGGTATTAGCGAGCTGAAAAAGGGCATGATCCTATCAGTCACGTGGAAGCCACCTACCCGGAGCTGCTGTTACGAGTCTCTACCTCTTTAGCTCGAGGTAGCCAATGGTTTAGTGAGAATACTTGAAGGCATTGGGTCAGCAGCGTGGACACCACGAACTGAGACCACATCAAGCTCGGGGTGTGATCTGAAGTTGACACCTCCAACCCTTTATAAAGTCAACCACGCAATGTAAATGTGTGCATATCATACATCACGTGTCTACTCTATTCCTGAAATCTCAGACACGCAACATAAACATGCGTGTTCAGGCACCCCACGACTGGTTTGGGCCATGTGGCCCATTATCCCCCTTACCTATTGATTAGACCACACGTCATTGTCAGGTTTAAGGAATTAATCATGAATGTCACAGAAGTGACATGATGGGTAAGAAGGCCACGAGATGAACCCCTTTGCCAACACCCAGGTGTCCTCTCCCTATAAATATGGAGACCATGGGTGTTGCAAAGGGTTGGCTTCTAATTTGTAAAGAAACACCCTGTAAGGAAGATCAGAGAGATATCAATAATATTGCCTGGTGGACTAGAGGGATTTTAACCTTCGAACCACCTAAAAAGAGTACGCGAGTCATAACCTTCCTTTGAGATTATTCACATATTACAGTTCATCATTTAGCACTAATCCATCTCATTTATTCATATAATTATCCGTTGTCGAAGAACCGCGTCAACAGTTTGGTGCTTTCATTGAGAGTTCTTAGATTGGTCCTATCGCAAAAACCCAACCATGGTAGTTACTCGCTCGAGAAATGGTAACGAGGCGGATCAACGTGATGGGTAGGAGGCCCACCATGCCGCCATATCCGACGAGCAAAACCCTGAGGTTCAGGAGCGACTGGGGAAGCAACCAATGGGCCAAGACGAAACTGGAAGTTCGGCTCCCCGGCCGCCCAATCCTAACCCGGATTTCTACACGGCGGTAGAAATGGAGAATGAACAGTTGAGGAGTCAGCTGGAGAAAGCAAACAAGTAGATCGAAGAGGTTTTGGCCCGATTACCCCCTCTTACAACCGATGCTAACGTCGGAAAGAGGCATGGTGGGACTCATAAGTCCCGCCGGGGTAATCGGCCCAGGCCCAGTCGGTCGGCCAGACCCTCGACATCAAATTCTACTCCCATGTCGCATCACCAGGAAACTATATTTGAGGAACTTCCTAGGGTCGATCAGCCATTCAGCCAATTGGTCCGAACCTCAACTCCCAGTTCAGTTCCACCCTCGAGTGCACCTAGGAGGGCTCGTGGCAGCTCGGGAAGAAGATTCGGGGAGGGCTCGCGACGACAGCCCGCCCAGGCCAGCCGTCCTGTACCATGCTTAGTCCGCCAAGCGCAGGACGTGGGGGATGGTAGAACGGAGCGGCCGCGACCTAACTTAATCTGCCTTGATGGGACCAGGATCGCGTCACCAGTCAGGCATCCTTCATCACTGATAAGATATCCATCTCCTCCATGTCTAGTTTGAGACATTCCGGCTCATGGGAGAAGCAAGAGAAATCCTCCTTCCGTCGGACCTTCCCGTCGCAGCCGGGCGCCCAGAGAAATCCCGGATCCTCACCCTCAGTGGCGGGCTCCGGGCTTCTCAAATGGAAGTTACTAGATCGGGAGTAATCAAAGTGGCAGTTCCGGCGAAGACCTGCGCCATCGTTTGAGCTCGGCTCAAAGCCCTCGAGTCACCCCGCAGGGCAACATCCGAGATCGTCTCAACTCTCTGAGAGGAGATCCAACTGGAAATAGCAGTCGTGCTCGCCAAGGGGAGGACCTATTTGAAGTATGTGACAGTGGGAATGTCCCACATAACCTATCTCAAGATAGGAGGGACTATAACCCGCCCAACACGTATAATGGAACTGGAGCTGTTGAACAGCCCCAGAACAACCAAGGAAGCAAGGACCAAACCCTGGAGCGACTGGCTTAGATGGAGGAGCTGATGAGGAAGCTCTTATCGAAAAAAGAGAAAGATGAGTACGACTCGGGGGACGAACTTGAGCTCTTCGCCCCCAGCATAGCAGCTACGGCGTATCCACCTGGTTTCCGTATGCCTCACTTGTCAAAGTTTAATGGGGACGGGGACCTGTCGGATCATCTAGGTATGTTCAACACTCTAATGATGGCCCACAACATCGGTCCCGAGCTAAGATGTTTAATATTTCCTTCCACCTTGACTGGGCCGGCCAGGCAATGGTTCAAGCAGAGTAAAAAGCAGTCCATCAGTTCGTGGAAAACCTTTTCTACCAACTTCAAGAGGGCATTCCGACCTTCTCAGGCTGCCCGCGTCAAAACCGACACCCTGGCGAACGTAAGACAAAAGCCCGACGAACCTTTGAAAGCTTACCTGAGCAGATTCGCAAACGTCGCGGCTCGGGCTAGGGACGCAGAGACAGTTCCAAGCTTATGGCCTTGAGGACTGGAATCCTCGTCGGAGGCGGGCTCTGGGAAGAGATACAGAGAAAAGGTGTCAGCACCGTGAACGAATTCTTAAATAGGGCCCAGGGGTGGATAAACCTGGAGGAGGCGCGAGCGTCGGCCGCGGGAACCAGCCAGGACCCTGAACAGCCCGCTGGAGTAGGAACGGATATTGTGACAGCGACACAAACCGTTACACAGAATAACCAGTTTGGTGGAGGCAAGAGAAAAGGGAGCAGCGAGGGCGGCCAGTACGGCCCGAAGAAGAACAAGTCCGTGGAAAAGTTTAAGCCAGTCTACGCGACTTATACCAAGCTCACACACACTAGGGAGAACATTTTCCTAGCAAACTCTGCTCGCCTCCCCTGGAAGAAGCCAGAATCGTTGAAGCACCAGAAGGGTAAGTGAGACCCCTCCAAGTTTTGTCGATTCCACAACGACATTGGCCACAACACTGATGATTGTAGGCACCTGAAGGATGAGATCGAGACTCTCATCAGAGCCAGACCCTTGGCTCAGTATGCGCGGAATAGGGTTCCCGTCGGCCAACCAGCTCCGGAAGCTCCGATAAGTCAGCCCGGGTCTCGGATAGATCAGGACATCCCTCCTCCTGTGATAGGAGGAGAGATCTCCACGATCTCCGGAGGCCCCCATCTGGCTGGCACGAGCAGAGGTGCCCAGAAGAGATATGTCATCGAACTTAAGGCTCATAATGGAGTGGAGTTCGTCCCTGAGCAACATCTACCCAAGAAACAACGATTAGAGAAACAACCAATCTTATTCACTGAGGAAGATGCCAGTCACGTCCAGTTCCCTCATAATGAGCCTCTGGTTGTAGCTGCTCAGCTCGCTAACAGGAGAGTTAGGAGGATACTGGTCGACAATGGGTGCTCGGTGAACCTGCTATTCCGGTCTACGCTGGAAAAGATGGGTTTATCTGTCACCGAGTTGAAAGCCACCTCCATGATGTTATATGGATTCTCTGGAGAAGGGTCGGCAGCTATAGGAACAATCGAGCTGGTGATCACCTTGGGAGAAGGACCCCGGACTGTCTCAAAGCTCCTCGAGTTTGTGATCATCGATTGTCCTGCCGCGTACAATGCTATTTTGGGTTGACCTACTTTGATAGTGTTTGAAGCAATAACCTCCATCCGCCACCTCGCGCTAAAATTCCCCTCTTCCCCAGGGATATGCACTGTCCGAGGTGATCAGCTCGCTGCCAGGGAATGCTATAGCATTTCTATGAAGGGAAAATCAAAACCCGGGCAGCAGATGATGACCATCCAGGGCGGGAATGAGGAATCTTAGGAACTTGTGTCTAGTCCTAAGATTGAAAACCCTCAGAATTCCAAAGGGGAGAATATCATCTTAAATAATGATATCGAACCCAGAGTAGGCGAGGATAGATCCAAGCTCCAGGCCATCGAAGAGCTCGAGGAAGTAAACGTCGACCCACAAGACCCCTCGAAGGTGGTAAAGCTCGAGAAAAATCTATGTAGCGTAAGGAAGGCAGAGCTGATTAAGTTTCTGTGGGAGAATCTAGATGTGTTCGCCTTGTCTCATGGAGACATGGTAGGGATCAGTCCGAGCGTCATCATGCACACCCTCCACTTGGATAAAAGCGTGCCTGCAAAGTCCCAGAAACAAAGGTGCCTAGGGACAACCCGAGCTGAGGCCCTAGAGGAGGAAGTAGCCCGGCTCTTAAAGTGCGACTTTATCCGCAAAGAAAAGTTCCCGATCTGGGTCGCCAATCCTGTGTTGGTCCCGAAGCCCAACGGGAAAGGGCAGACCTACCCCAAAGATTGCTTCCCCTTGCCGAGGATCGACCAAATAGTAGATGCCATGGCGGGGCACGAGCTCATGTCTTTTATGGATGCATACTTGGGCTATAACCAGATTGCCATGAATCTGGAAGATCAGGAACACACTAGCTTCATGATCCTAACTAACGTTTATTGTTACAAGGTCATGCCCTTCGGGCTGAAAAACGCTGGGGCTACATACTAGAGGTTGGTAAATAGGATGTTTACCAACCAGATCGGGAAGACTATGGAAGTGTATGTTGAAGACATGCTGGTCAAGTCGAAAACTGCCGATAACCATGTCTCCGATCTGGAGAAATGCTTTAAGATATTGAGAGAATACGGCATGAGGCTAAACCCCCAAAAGTGTACTTTCGGGGTCGCGTCAGGAAAGTTCCTAGGTTTCATCATCAATACCAGGGGAATAGAAGCAAACCCCGATAAGATCAGGTCACTACTCAAGATGCCCTCACCCCGGTCGTGAAAAGACGTTCAAAGTCTGACAGGAAGGGTGGCGGGCCTCAATCGATTTATTTCTAAATCAATTGACAAATGTCTGCCATTCTACTACCTGCTCCGGGGAAATAAAAAATTCAAGTGGACCGAGGAATACGAACGTGCCTTCCTCGACCTAAAAGCACATTTAGCCGAGCCGCCCGTATTGTCCAAACCGACGGTAGGAGAGCCTCTTTTCCTTTACCTAGCTGTCACGGAGGATGCAGCTAGCGCCGTATTAGTCCGAGAAGAAAACCGATCTCAAAAGCCAGTCTATTACATCAGCGAGAGGCTTCTCAGAGCTGAATCTCAGTATCCATTGATGGAAAAGATGGCTTTCTGCCTCATTATGGCCTCCCGAAAGCTCAGGCTGTATTTCCAGTCCCACTCAATACACGTCATAACCGATCAGCCTTTAAGGCAGGTTTTGCAAAAACCTGAAGCATTAGGACGTCTGTTGAAATGGGCTATCGAATTCAGCCAATTTGAGATATTGTACATACCGTGAACTGCAATAAAAAGCCAGGCCCTAGCTGATTTTGTGGCAGAGTGCACAGGGTTCCGAGAAGATCCTGTAGAAGAGTCAGCCCATGCCTCCTTAGCCCAGGCCTCGTGGAAGGTCTTCGTAGATGGCTCGTCTAACGAGAATGGCTCTGGGGCTGGAATCATATTGATATCCCCAGAAGGACATTGATTCCACTCGGCGTTACAATTCGGATTCAAAGTGTCCAACAACGAGGCTGAATATGAAGCTTTACTTGCTGGGCTAAGGGTGGCCCAGGAGCTGAAGGCCAGCTCTGTCCAGTGTTATAGCGATTTCCAGCTCGTGGTAAACCTAGTGTTAGGGGAATACCAAGCATGGGGAACCAAGATGTCTGCTTACCTGGCCAAGGTAAAGAACGAGCTATCCGCATTTGAGGGCGGCTCAATCGAGCAGATACCTCGGGAGCAGAATGCCAACGCGGACGCCCTGGCAAAGCTCGCTACCTCTGGGGAGATAGAAACTTTGGGGCTGGTGCCAGTAGAGTTCTTGGAAAGACCAAGCATCGAGGAAGTCGGGGCGGAGGTCGAGATGATCGACGCTAGACTGACCTGGGTGACCCCCATCCTTAAGTATCTCACAACAGGAAAGTTACCCGAGGAGCGAAATGACGCAAGGCGGGTACTTTACCAGGCTCCATGGTATACGGTGATAGATGGGATATTATACCGGTGTGGGCACTCTTTACCTCTCCTACGGTGTGTTCTGCCAAGCGAGGCGAAGACCATTTTGCAGGAGGTGCACGAGGGTTTTTGCGGAGATCACACTGGGGGGCAAAGCCTAGCCCTGAAGATACTAAGGCAAGGGTATTATTGGCCCACTCTGTCAAAGGACTCGATCTCCTACGTCAAGAAGTGTGACAAGTTCCAGTGATTCGCCACAATTGCCCGGGCTCCCCCGGTTGAGTTGAAGATGATCATGTCCCCATGGCCGTTCGCGGTCTGGGGTATTGACCTGGTTGGTGCCCTCCCTACTGGAAAGGGAGGAGTTCGCTACGCGGTGGTGGCTATTGACTACTTCATCAAGTGAGCAGAAGTAGAGCCCCTGACGATGATAACTTTCACAGAGAGTCCTCGACTTCGTGGTCAAGAGTATTATCTGCCGATTCGGGCTGCCAAAGAAGATCGTGTCGGATAATGGAACACAGTTCAATAGTGACCTCTTCACCGAATTCTGTGAGAGGCACGCCATTGCTAAAAGCTTCTCCTCTGTGGCCTATCCCCAGGCCAATGGGCAGGTCGAGGCTGTCAACAAGACGCTAAAGGCGAGCCTTAAGAAAAGACTGGATGAAGCCAAGGGAGTCTAGCCCGAACAGCTCCCCCAGGTACTGTGGGAATACCGGACCTCACATCGAACGCCGACGGGTCATACTCCTTTCTCCCTAGCTTTCAGGAGTGAGGCAGTCCTTCCTGTCGAAGTAAAGGTAGCCTCGCATAGAGTCCAGGCATTTGACCAAGATCGGAATGACGAATTGCTCTGTGCGTCTCTCGACCTAATTGACTAAAAATGAGAAGCTTCACAGCTGCAACTCGCGCATTATCAACAGAAGGTCACTCGTTATTTCAACTCAAAGGTCCAGAAATGCATCTTTAGCGTTGGCGACCTGGTCCTCAGAAGAGTCTTCCTAGCCAGCAAGGATCCCAAGGACAGAGTGTTGGGACCAAACTGGGAAGGACCCTATCAAATAACCGAGGTCGTGAAAGAAGGAACCTTCAAGCTAGCTCGGCTTAACGGAGAAGCAGTCCCACAGACTTGGAACGCTATACACTTAAAGAAATATTATCAATAATATCTTTGTAAGGCTTAGTTAGAAAAGCCATCTTTTGTTTATTAAGTAATAGGATTTAATCTTTTTGCATTATCGTATATGTTTGTGGATGTAACGTCAAGTAACCACGAAAGACCCTTTCCTGATTACTTGGGGGGCATATATCCTGGATATAACCAGGTCCTAAAACTTAGAAATTGATTCAAATTGATTGATCGATGTTTTTCTTAAAAAGCACGAGATATCGATAAAGGATTAGCACGAACTAAGTTTTTTAAAAAATTAATGTCCTGGATATAACCAGGTCCTAAAACTTAGAAGTTTATTCAAATTGATTGATCGATGTTTTTCTTAAAAAGCACGAGATATCGATAAAGGATTAGCACGAACTAAGTTTTTTTAAAAAATTAATGTCCTGGATACAACCAGGTCCTAAAACTTAGAAGTTGATTCAAATTGATTGATCGATGTTTTTCTTAAAAAGCACGAGATATCGATAAAAGATTAACGCAAACTAAGTTTTTAAAATTAATGTCCCGGGTACAACCAGGTCCTAAGACTTAGAAGTTGGTTCAAATTGATTAGCAGATGTTTTTTCCTAAAAAGCATAACATATCAATCATAACACCAACAGAAACTAAGTTACACCACAAATATATATATAAATAGATTAAATAAATCTAAGGAAATCAATTGTCTCGAGGATAAAAGACCTCGTAATATAAAGTTACAAATAAAAATAAAAGAAAAAGGAGCAAAAATCCTAAGCCCCGCCAGGCCACTCCGTTGAAGTCACTCCCTCGGCGTCCTGCTCGGTTGCAATGGAAGTCTCCCCGGTCTCAGAGGGCGCCTCTTGTTGAAAGTGAGCTTTGAACTTTTCCAAGAAGGACTCCCACACCTCCGGCCCCAGGAAGGAAAAGTCACCATCCTGGTTAAAGGCCCAGCAATGGTACAGCATGGACTCCATGGAGGAGCTGGATGATGCCCTCTCTGCCACAAGGGCGGCCTTGGCCTCTTCAAGTTCAACCTTCGTGGGGTCCAGGGCGACCTTAGTAGCCTCAGCCTCCAGCTCGGCTTTCGCAGCAACCAAGGCGGCTTGCGCGACCTTCTCGCTTTCCCGGGCAGTCGCCAGGGCAGCTTTGGCATCCTGCTCTTGTTGTCGAGCGGACGCAAGGGCGGCCTAGGCAGCCTGGTGTTCACCCCAGATCTCGTCAATCCTGGCCCTGGACCAAGATATGCTCCGATGGAGAGCCAAAGCCGCCTGCAAGACAAAACGATAATAAGGCAAGTGTCTTAGAGAAAAGAAAAAACAACATAAAGAACCCGTGGTAAAGCAAACTTACCGCGAGGGTCATCCCCAGTGAAGACTCCATCACATGCTCGGGGCTCCTTGTCTCGATCTCCCGCAAGTCCCTCGAGGTGGTATTCTAGCAGTGGTCCACCATGTAGGTCGCGATTTCATAAACCGTCCCCCTAAAGACCTCGGGGATTTTCTCCAAGGCCTGAGGATTGACCGGGACGCGCACGCCGGAAGTCGTGGCTGACAAGGTCCCGGTTGGTACCTCCTGTTCCCGATTAGGGATAGGAGGTCGCAGGGGAGGTGGAGCCATCTTCTCCACTGCAGAAGGGGGTGGAGGCACCTTCTCTATGGCAGCAGGACCCTAGTTTGTCCCCTTGGTAGGAGACTTGGAGTTGGTCCCGGGGGGAGGAGTTTTCTTGGTCACCCGGAGCCTCTTCACCAAGGGTCCAGACGACCCGGAGGAGGGATTTCCCCCCTGGAACATAGACCGCAGAACGTTGTCCCCGAGCTGCAACATCTCCTCGTCTAAAACAAAGAGCGAATCATTAGTATGCATGTAAAAATACTTTGATGACAAAAAAATCTAAAGTATGTATTGAAAAAGGTCTTACCCTCCAAGCTAGAGGAGGAATCTATTGTCAGGACCTCCGTCCCCAGAGCTTCTATGGGGGAGTCTAAGATAATGACTTCATGAGTGAGAGGAGGCTCTGGGTCCGGATCCGCCTCAGGACTGGACTCCTCTACATACTACCTAAGACCCGGAGCTACTACACCCTCCAGAAAGGAGGGCCACAACATAAGATTGGTTCCGTACTCCTAAAAAAAGGTCGACCTAAAGGCCAGGGTATTATCTACTACTGCAATACCCCTAGGGCGGCCCATGTCATAATGCAACACTAGCAAGTCAACACACTGGAGTAGAGTGATGTTGCGATTTGGGTCGTTTTGGTGGCGGTGAATGAGTTGGCTGGGGTTAAACCTACCAAGCCGTAGGTCTACGGCGGCCCTGTATAAATCCCTAAACAAGTAAGGGTTACCTTGGCCGGAGGGGCCGGCTACTGCCCCAGACTGGGTCCGCTCTGCGTTGACCTCCTGGGCGATCTCAAGAGCCCGCTTCCGGCGCACGAGGGGCACCTCATCCTCCTCGTCCTCATCCGCGGCCTCCTCCTCAGGGATGGGCGCCATCTCGCGGGCTGGGGGGATGATCTGCAGCCTCCTCAAGGCCAGAGTCTGGCTCGGAGAAATTAACTTACACGCTAGCATCGTCTCATCAGACATGAGCTGGCGGTAGTCTTTTTCACTTGGGGGGAGCCCCGCCAAGGTTTCGTACTGACCCCCAAGGGTCACCGACTTGGCCGTCCTCGCAAAAATAGTAGCACGATAGTTTTCAAGTCAATAACGAATGGGAAGAAACTAACCAGCGACGATCTTGCGAGCTAAAGTTAGAAGGAACTTACGAGGACAGTTGAAGTAATGGTATTCGCAGTTGCGAAACCCTGTTGACATGAAGAATTGATCCTTGAAGTCATTGGGGTGGCTGGGCAGCTCGATGACCGCGACCGAGTTGGGAAAACAGGTTAGGTAGTAGAACCCATCACCTCGCCCCCATTGGTCCGGGCTGGCTTTGAGGCAGAAAAAGTAGAGGATGTCCGCTGGTGTGGGGACCTCCCATTCCTGCTTCAGGAACAAGTACTTCAACCCCGCTAATAGACGGTAGGAGTTAGGGGGGAGTTGGAAGGGGGCCAGCTTCACGAAATTCAGGAAATCAACGTAGTACTGATCCAGGGGGAGAAAGGCCCCAGCCTTGAGGTCTTCGTCGCTCCAAGCCGCAAACTCCTCATCGAGCGGTGCGCAGCTCCGCTCGCCCTCAAGGGGAGGACGGACAACCAGGGCGCCCTTCCCTATCTTGATGTTGTGGGAGAGCATGATTTTATTGACTTTCCCTTGTTTTGCCGCATAGGCCGGCTTATTTTTTAATCATTTAGTTGTAAATGACTTTTAAACTTCTATTTTGGGATCCCATGTAAAGACTAAATTTTTTAATGGAAATTTTTATTCTTTTGACCAAAATCTTTCATACTTGAGCTATTAGTTACTTAATCACATGTTTTTGTCCAAATGACTCGTTTAGCGAGTCTAGCACTATTTTTAACACACGTCATAACGATCCGTGATTAGTAGAGGGTTACAACTTGGTATCAGAGCTGCCAAGCTTTAAAAGTTCCTAGTGACGAACTTAGCATGTACACTAACTGCTAAAGACAAGATCGACTCATGGTTTGGTAACTATTAATATAGTTATGCGTGCAATTGCTTACATGAAATATATATGCCTTACTTGCCTATCTAATTAGGAAGCATGAGCTATTCTGATAGGGTCTGGCCTTTGAGTGTTGTATGCATGTGAAAGATGTGCTTATCAGCACAATTGTTGCTTGTAGATGTTATAGAAATGCTTATTAGCATCATTATTGCTTCTGAATTCTAGGAATGCTTAATAGCAATATTATATGTATATGAATTCTAGGAATGTGCTTATTAGCATTGCTAATTCTTATGAATGTTAAGAACGTGATTATTAGCACCCTAATTGAGCATGAATATGAATCACTATACTTATTAGTATGACTATATATGTGTGAAGATATTGGAATCCTTATTAGCCTTGTCGATGCATGTGAATCCTTATTTGATCAATTTTGGACCGTGGGTTGGCATGAAATACTGTTATTATTGCCTGATAAGCTAAGTCATTGATTGCAGATAGACTTGGAAGTTTTCTTCTAGGGAAATCAATTGAGCCAACCGGCGTTGAAAATCAGGTCGGAAATAATGACCATGGTCAGAACTGTCCGACAATCCCTGAGAACTAGCAACAGATGCTTGCTGATATGCAAGCTAGGCTACAGAGGCAGGAAGAAGAAATTCACCAGCTGAGGCAGCAGTAGGTTCCGACAAGGAACGCTACATTAGTAGCACCATTTGCTGTCGCAGTACCGACCATACAGCGGCAGTCAGAGATTGAGAATCGTTGGGAACTATTATATGAACAGTTCAGGAAACAACACCCTTCGAATTTTAAGGGTAGCACGGATCCACTCAAGGCTGAGTAGTAGATGAGCATGATGCCATCCATCCTAGACTTTATGAGGGTGGTGGGCAACGAGAGGTGGCTTGTGCCATGTACATGTTTAGGGAGGATGCCCGAATCTGGTGGGAGGTGGTGTCACAAACTAGGGACATATATACAATTAAGTGGGAAGATTTCAAAGATTTATTTAATGAAAAATATATTAATGATGAAGTGAGAACTACGAAGGCATATGAATTCAATAGTTTGGTTCAGAGAAATATGTGAGTAATAGAATATGCCCTGATGTTTGATAGACTATCCAAGTTTGCTTTGGACTTGGTGCCTACTGATGTAACCAGGAATGAGAGATTTCTTAGGGGGCTGAATTCTATGATAGCCCAGGATGTCAGAATTACTACAGTGCTTGGAGTGACGAGATACACTCAGGTAGTAGAGATAGCCCTTACTACAGAGGGTGCTGAAGACAAGATCTGTGCAAGAACGCGGCAATAAGGGATACTAGGAGGATGGGACCTCCCTTTATAGGTTCTTGTAGGGGTGGAGGCCTTAGCAACCAGAAAAGGAAGACCCCATATATTGTTTCAGCTTCAGGCCCCGATATGAGGCCACGAGGTGTATAGATTGGCCACCAGGGCAGAAATGAGGACTGGAGAACGTATCTAGAGTGTGACAGATGTAGAAGACGTCATTTGGGAGAGTGTCGGGCGAAGGCCGGCTTTTTATGTGGAATAGTGGGGCATCTCAAGCAAGACTGCCCAAGGATGAAGACAGAGGAGCCGAAAAAGGTGGACTTCTTAACTTTAGCTCGAGTGTTCGTACTAACGCAGGCAGAGGCTACGGCTAGTTGCTCAGTGGTGACAGGTCAGGTTTCTAGTGCTGACACTTCTTATATTGTACTGATTGATTTTGGTGCTACACACTCCTTTGCTTCTAGTAAAGTAATTGATAGACTGTGTAGGTCATGTGATTATTATATTGTTGGGTTTGGAACTGTAACACCCCATGTCACTATGGCTGCTTTCTGGAATGATGACTAGCCCTACAATCTAACACGAGTCTTTCCAGCGTGCTTTGTCCTCACTCAAACACTTACTAGGAAAACTTCCTAGGAGGTCACCCATCATGAGACTACTCCAGGCCAAGCACACTTAACTTTGGAGTTCTCAAGTGATGGGCTGCCTAAAAGAGGATGCATCTTGTTGGCATAGGTAGAATGATGCAAACCAAGGAGCTGGACATGCTGATCATACATGTGGGAATGGAGTTGGATTTCCACTAGACCCTTTGTCACTTCCTAGTGGCCCAATTACAAGACTTAGAGCCAAGCGTTTCAAGGAAGCACTAAATGGGCTAATCCAAGAGATTTGGGTTGATTCTAAAAAGACCAAGATGGACTCAAATAATAATCAAGGCTTAGTCCGTGTCATCAAAGCAAGTGAAGAGGCTAATTAACATCCAAAAACGTAATCAGCATGGTTTAGTCATTAAAGGGCATGATTTTGATGAGTTTCGAGGATATTAAATAGGGGAATGCCAATGGCCTTGGCTGGTTATGTTAATGCATTGAATTTAGTCATTTAAGTTATTTTTGGCTGCCTTTTGAAGACCAAAATGCCTAAAGACGTGGGGAGTTATTATTTTTATATTTGTGTTGCTTTTAAGGCTGAATTATGACTTTTCCTATTCTTGGAGGATTGTTCCAAGTATATATAAGGTTTTTATGAACATTGTAAGACATTATGTTTTGAGAAATATTATTATTATTGTGAGGTGTGTTCCTCTTCGTTCTTGAAAGAACTCTTGAACTTATCAAGTTAATCTTGTGGCGTTCAAACAACCAAACTTATCACCTTGATCCTTGAGATATTCTTAGGTTTCCTGGTGTGGCATTTTCTTTCCTTTGTAGCCTTGGTTTTCATCTAATTAGGTGATGGGTCAAGGCTCAACAAATCTTGTCTACACGATCTTGGGGTTCCAAACCATCATTGTTATCGGGTTTCATCACAATTGTTGGTGAGGTTCATATCATTTGGAATCAGAGCTTTGGTTCTAAGGCAAGTTTGACTATCTTTTATTTTCGTTTTCATATTCCCTACTGTACTTGAAAAAAAAAAGAACAACAGCAAAAAAAAAAAAAAAAAGAAAAAATAAAGTACACGATTCCATTAAGAAAAATTTATTCCTTTCAATCTTGTTTCTCACCATATTCAAGTTCTTGATCTTTGACCTTTTGATGAGTCCTTTTTCCCATCTTGATCTTTTGATGAGTTTGGTTGCTTCTCCTTTTTGAATGGTTGCTAGATTGTTTTGGATTAGTTTCTTGAAGCTCAATTAAGAACTAAAGAAGACACGAAAGAGTGCAAAAAGGCAAGAGTGTGTGAGGCCATAAGAGGATAAAGGACATTTAGAGTGAAAACACGAGTGCAAGGGTATCAATTGTTGAGTGAAACACGTGAGAGCGTGCTTGTGAGGATTCTAACTTTGTTTTGCAGATTCTAAACATGTCCAATAATAATAAAGAAGACACAGCCGGAGACTTTCGACAACCCACAGGTCCGAACCTCCAAATGCAAACGTTGTTAGGGGAGATGAGGCGTATGATGAGGGCTGAATTGGAACCTATTCATAAGAGGTTGGATAGGGTAGAAGCGAGAAATCCTAGGGAACAACAATAGGACAACCCAGTAGGCAACAAGGTGGGCGTGTTCCGTGGCAGAATGTTGAGGAAGAGGCTGAGTCAGAGGAGTTTGATGAGCCATATTTGAATCGGGGCAGGTTTGAGCGTGGGTATGGGAATAGAGAAGCTAGGATGGGTAGGCCTAGGAGGGATAATGATTTAGGAAACATAAAGATTAAAATCCCATCTTTTCAAGGTAAAAATGATCCTTAAGCTTATTTGGAGTGGGAAACTAAAATGGAGATGGTGTTTGATTGTCATAACTACTCGGAGATAAAGAAGGTTAAGTTGGCAGCAATTGAATTCACCAATTATGCCATTGTTTGGTGGGATCAATTACTGATTAATAGGAGGAGGAATAGAGAGCCACCCGTGGACACTTGGGAGGAGATGAAAATTCTTATGAGGAAGCGTTTTGTACCTAGCCACTATTATAGGGGATTGTATCAAAAGTTGCAGAGGTTAAATCAAGGTTCCAAGAGTGTGGATGAGTATTACAAGGAGATGGAGGGAGCTATGATCCAGGCTAATGTAGAAGAGGACAGGGAAGCCACCATGGCTAGGTTTTTGCACTGTTTAAATCGAGAGATTACGGATATAGTTGAGTTGCAGCACTATGTTGAGCTGACGGATATGGTGCATCAAGCCATAAAGGTGGAGGAACAATTCAAATGGAAGGGATTGGCAAGGAGGGGACAACCTATGGCTACCACCAGTCTATGGAAGACAACTCCAAAAAGGGACGAGCAGCTACAAAATATTCCAAAATTTGAACCCTCTAAGAATGTCAAGCCAACGACCGCCACTACTTTAGGTAACACTGATTCTTCTAATTCTAAAACACGTGATATTAAGTGTTTTTAATGTCAGGGGCGGGGACACATAACTAGCTAGTGTGTAAACAAAAGGGTGATGGTGATTAATGCCCAAGGAGAGCTTAAGTCAGAGAATGAGGAAGAAGTAGATGATGCTGCCATGCCACCTTTGGAGGATGCTGATGATGAGCAAAATGCTGTGGTTGGAGATTTATTGGTAGCAAGGCAAGTTCTCAATGTGCATGTTAAGGAGGAAGAAAGTAACAAAAGGGAGAACTTATTTCATACTTGGTGCTTTGTAAATAACAAAGTTTGCAGTGTCATTATCGATGGAGGGA
Source organism: Humulus lupulus (assembly GCF_963169125.1). Taxonomy (NCBI): domain Eukaryota; kingdom Viridiplantae; phylum Streptophyta; class Magnoliopsida; order Rosales; family Cannabaceae; genus Humulus; species Humulus lupulus. The sequence continues at coordinate 139,063,753 of NC_084801.1, read as the reverse complement.
GTTGTACAAATGTAGCCAACACTTATTTGGTGGAGAAATTGGCCTTAACCACTTTGAAACATCCTCACCCTTACCGGCTTCAGTGGCTGAATGATTGTGGCGAAATCAAGGTGACAAGGCAAGTGTTGGTGGCGTTATCCATTGGAAAATATGAGGATGAGGTGCTTTGTGATGTGGTTCCTATGCATGCATGCCATTTATTGTTGGGAGGACCGTGGTAGTATGATTTGAGGGTTACGCATGATGGATTCACGAATAGGTATTCTTTCCCTCTTAAAAGGCAACCTATTACTCTTGTTCCATTAACTCCAAAACAGGTCATGGAGGATCAACTAAAGTTACAAAGATCAAATGAAAAAAAATAAATAAAGGAAGGCTGAAATAGAAAAAAGAAAAGAGTTTAAAAATAATGAAAGAGAGAAAAACATTGATCAGAGTGAAAAAGAAAGAGAGAGGATTTCAGCCATAGTGAGAGCAAGAGAGGAAAAATTCAGTTATATTGCAAAAAAAAGTGAGATCAAGAGAGCATTATTTTCACACCAGCCCCTTATTGTACTCATGTACAAGGAGGCTCTTTTATGTACTAATGATCTCGTCGGTACTTTGCCGAGTGATATTGTTTCTCTTTTGCAGGAGTTTGAAGATGTCCTTCTCGAAGAGGTACCTTATAGCTTACCTCCAATTCGAGGGATTGAACATCAAATTGATTTCATACCTGGTGCATCCATTCCAAACCGACCTGCTTATAGGAGCAATCCCAAGGAGACCAAGGAGCTTCAGTGGCAAGTAGGTGAATAATTAGAGAAAGGATATGTTCGTGAAAGCATGAGTCCTTGTGTTGTTCTGGTGCTATTAGTTCCTAAGAAGGATGGAACATGGAGGATGCGTGTTGACTGACGAGCCATCAACAACATAATGGTAAAGTATCGTCATCCCATTCCTAGATTAGATGATATGTTGGATGAATTGCATGGTTCTTGTGTCTTTACAAAAATTGATCTTAAGAGTGGATATCATCACATTAATATGAAGGAAGGTGATGAGTGGAAAACTGCTTTTAAGACTAAATATGGTTTGTATGAGTGGTTAGTAATGCCTTTCGGTTTAACTAATGCTTCGAGCACATTTATGCGTTTGATGAACCATGTTTTGCATGCATTTATTGGCAAATTTGTAGTTGTGTATTTTGATGATATCCTAATTTATAGCAAAAACTTGGAAGAGCATGTAATGCATTTGAAATCTGTTTTGGAAATTCTAAGAAAAGAAAGGTTGTTTGCAAACCTCAAGAAGTGCACCTTTTGCACAGATAAGCTTGTATTTCTTGCTTTTGTTGTTAGTAAGAACAGAATTGAGGTGGACGAGGAAAAGGTGAAGGCAATCCAAGAGTGGCCAACGCCTACAACAATCAGCCAAGTGAGGAGTTTCCACGACTTAGCTAGCTTCTAAAGACGGTTTGTGCGTGATTTTAGTAGCTTAGCCGCCCCTCTTACTGAAGTCATCAAGAAAAATGTGCAGTTTAAGTGGGGGAAAGAACAAGAAAAGGCATTTAATCTGATCAAAGAAAAGTTAACTAATGCACCTTTGCTTGTTTTACCTAACTTTGCTAAAACTTTTGAAATTGAGTGTGATGCTTCAGGAATAGGTATTGGAGTTGTTTTGATGCAAGAAGGACGTCCAGTTGCTTATTTCAGTGAAAAGTTGAGTGGGGCAGCCCTAAATTATCCCACTTATGATAAGGAGATGTAGGCCTTGGTAAGGGTTTTGGAAAATTGGCAGCACTATCTATGGCCAAAGGAATTCGTGATTCACACAGATCATGAATCTTTGAAGCATTTGAAAGGACAGCAAAGGTTGAACAAATGCCATGCCAAGTGGGTGGAATTCATTGAAACATTTCCTTACGTGATCAGATACAAGCAAGGTAAGGAAAATGTGGTGGCTGATGCATTGTCCCGCAGGTATGCTTTACTTTTCATTCTAGATACAAAATTGCTTGGCATTGAATACATTAACGATTTGTATGCACAAGATTCTGATTTTGGTGATGTGTTCAATGCATGTGAAAAAGTGGCGTTTGGTAAGTTTTATAGGCATGATGGATTTTTGTTTCGAGAAAATAAACTGTGTGCCTATGTGTTCTTTGCATGAATTGCTTGTGAGAGAAGCTCATGGTGGTGGTTTGATGGGTCATTTTGGTGTAGCTAAGACTAGGAATTTGCATGATCATTTTTTTTGGCCTCATATGAAACGTGATGTGGAAAGAATCTGTGAGAAGTGTATCACGTGTAAGCAGGCTAAGTCTAAATTAAAACCCCATAGTTTGTACACCCCTTTGCCAATACCTCATGAACCTTGGACTGATATTTCTATGGATTTTGTTTTAGGTTTACCTAGGACTAAGAGGGGGAGAGATTCAGTTTTTGTGGTGGTAGATCGATTTTCCAAGATGGCACACTTCATTGCATGTCATAAAGCTGATGATGCATCACATATAGCTGATTTGTTCTTCAAAGAAATTGTTAGGTTACATGGCATGCCTAGGACCATTATTTTTTATCGGGATGCAAAGTTTTTGAGTTACTTTTGGAAGACTTTGTGGGGAAAGTTGGGAACCAAGTTGTTATTTTCTACTACTTGTCATCCACAAACGGATGGTCAAAGTGAAGTAATGAATAGAACTTTGTCTTCTTTGTTGCGTGCTATCTTGAAAGAACTTGAAAACATGGGAAGATTGTTTGCCACATGTTGAATTTGCTTACAATAGAAGTACACATTCTACAACTAAGTTTTCACCATTTGAAATTGTTTATGGCTTTAACCCATTGTCGCCTTTGGATTTAACTCAGTTACCTTTGAGTGAACGTGTGAACTTAGATGGCAAAAAGAAGGCAGAATTTGTAAAGATGATTCATGAAAAAGCACGGTTGAACATTGAAAGGAGGACTAAACAATATGTCCATCAAACCAACAAGGAACGCAAGAAGGTAGTGTTTGAACCAGGAGATTGGGTTTGGTTTCACTTAAGGAAGGACCGTTTTCCAGAGAAACAGCGTTCAAAACTCCTACCACGTGGTGACGGACCATTTCAAGTAGTGGCACGCATCAATGATAATGCCTACAAGCTTGACCTACCAGGTGAGTATGGTGTTAGTGCAAGTTTTAATGTTGCTGATTTGTCTCCTTTTGATGTAGGTGCTGATTTGAGGACAAATCCTTCTTAAGAGGGGGAGAATGATGCAAACCAAGGAGCTGGACATGCTGATCATACATGTGGGAATGGAGCTGGATTTACACTAGACCCTTTGTCACTTCCTAGTGGCCCAATTACAAGACTTAGAGCCAAGCGTTTCAAGGAAGCACTAAATGGGCTAATCCAAGAGATTTGGGTTGATTCTAAAAAGACCAAGATGGACTCAAATAATAATCAAGGCTTAGTCCGTGTCATCAAAGCAAGTGAAGAGGCTTATTAACATCCAAAAACGTAATCAGCATGGTTTAGTCATTAAAGGGCATGAATTTGATGAGTTTCAAGGATATTAAATAGGGGAATGCCAATGGCCTTGGCTGGTTATGTTAATGCATTGAATTTAGTCATTTAAGTTATTTTTGGCTGCCTTTTGAAGTCCAAAATGCCTAAAAACGTGGGGAGTTATTATTTTTATGTTTGTGTTGCTTTTAAGGCTGAATTATGACTTTTCCTATTCTTGGAGGATTGTTCCAAGTATATATAAGGTTTTTATGAACATTGTAAGACATTATGTTTTGAGAAATATTATTATTATTGTGAGGTGTGTTCCTCTTCGTTCTTGAAAGAACTCTTGAACTTATCAAGTTAATCTTGTGGCGTTCAAACAACCAAACTTATCACCTTGATCCTTGAGATATTCTTAGGTTTCCCGGTGTGGCGTTTTCTATCCTTTTTAGCCTTGGTTTTCATCTAATTAGGTGACGGGTCAAGGCTCAACAAATCTTGTCTACATGATCTTGGGGTTCCAAACCATCATTGTAATCGTGTTTCATCACAATTGTTGGTGAGGTTCATATCAGGTAGTACCCATCAATCCTTTTAAGCCATCTTCAACTGTGTTGTCCCATACCTACACAGTCTTAGAATCATCACACTTGACCTTCCCCAGGCGATGTGGGATTGCACAGATTTTTCATGGTCTTTCTCCCTGCGGATCATGGGAGTCTTGTTGTCACAATCACCCCCCCCCCCCTTAGGGGTCCGACGTCCCCGTCGGCCACAGTTCTGCCTTGGTCAAGGCATTGATACCTTTAGTAACATCCAATGTCACTATGGCTGCTTCCTGGAATGACAATTGGCCCTACAAACCAACATGAGTCTTTCCAGCGTGCTTTATCCTCACTCACACGCTTCCTGGGAAAACTTCCTAGGAGGTCACCCATCGTTAGACTACTCCAGGTCAAGTACTCTTAACTTTAGTGTTCTCAATTGATGGGCTACTTAAAACAAGATGCATCTTCTTATCGATAGCCCATCAGTTGAAAATTCCAAAGTTAATCATGCTTAACCTGGAGTAGTCTCATGATGGGCGACCTCTTGGGAACTTTTCCCAAGAAGCGTGCGAGTGAGGACAAAGAAAGCTGGAAAGACTCGTGTTAGTTTGCAGGGACAGTCGTCATTCCAGGAAGCAATTATAGTGACGTGGGGCGTTACAGGAACCCCATTTCCTAAGGGTGAGTTGGTGGTCTCTAGGAGATGGGTTAGAACATTACCGGTGTCAATAGATGGCAAATAGTTGTCAGTTGAATTGATTGAGCTAGCCATGAACGAATTTTATATGATTATGGGAATGGACTGGTTAGTTAGATATGGGGCAAGCATTGATTGTAAAATGAAAATGGTAACCTTTGAGTCCGAGGGTTAGGATCCCTTTGTATTTCTTGGCACTATGCATGGACCCCGTGTTCCCATGATATCAACATTGAGGGCTAAAGACCTACTGTGAGGTGGATGGATAGGATTCCTAGCCAGTTTGGTGGATACCACTTAGGTCGTGCCAGTGGGACCAGAAGAGACTAGATTAGTCTGTGAATTCCTAGATGTGTTTCCAGAGGAGTTGCCAAGGTTGTTGCCATATAGAGAGATATAATTTGTTATAGAACTGACACCAGGGATAGAGCCAGTGTCTAGGGCAACATACAGAAGGGCCCAAACCGAGTTGAAAGAACTGAAGGCACAATTACAGGAGTTGTTATACTTTGGTTTTATTAGACCCAGTTTTTCGCCGTGGGGTGCACCAGTCCTATTTTTGAAGAGGAATGATGGTTCTATGAGGATGTGCACTGACTACAAGAAGCTAAATAAGTTAATCATTAAGAACAGGTATCCTCTGCCAGAGATAGATGACCTGTTTTATCAATTGCAGGGTAAGATGGTATTTTCAAAGATAGATCTTCGATTTGGTTATCTCCAGTTAAGGATCAAGGGGGAAGGCATACCAAAGACATCTTTTTGCACCAAATATGGGCATTATGAGCTCCTCATCATGTCATTTGGTTTGACTAATGCCTTAGCAACTTTTATGGATCTGATGAGCAGAGTGTTCAAGGAATATCTGGATAGGTTTGTGATCATCTTCATCGATGATATTCTAGTTTATTCACAGTCAGAGGAAGAGCATGAGCAACATCTCAAGTTTGTCTTGCAGAGGCTGAGAGAGCATAAACTGTTTGCGAAGTTAAGGAAGTATGAGCTTTTGTTACCTTAGCTGACTTTCCTGGGTCACATTGTTAGCAGAGATGGAATCAAGGTGGAACCAGCTAAGATTGAGGTAGTTAAAGATTGGCCATGGCCAAGGAATGCCTCAGAGATAAGAAGCTTCCTTGGATTGGTGGGTTATTACAGACGATTTATGGAAGGGTTCTCAAGGATATCTATCCCATTGACATAGTTGACACGCAAGAGCCAGAAGTTTGCGTGGTCAGACAGATGTGAGAATAACTTCTAGGAGTTGACGCAGCGTTTGATTACC